>NC_079227.1:8456597-8535461 GCF_029633865.1 Lampris incognitus
TATCAGGAGTCTTGAGACAGAGAGCGAGAACAAAATGACGGTGTATCAGGAGTCTTGAGATAGAGAGAGAGCGAGAGAGAGAGAGAGAGAGAACAGGATGATGGTGTATCAGGAGTATCAGTAGTCTTGAGACAGAGCGCGAGAACAAAATGATGGTGTATCAGGAGTCTTGAGATAGAGAGAGAGCGAGAGAGAGCGAGAGAGAGAGAGAGAGAGAGAGAGAGAGAGAGAGAGAGAGAGAGAGAGAGAGAGAACAGGATGATGGTGTATCAGGAGTCTTGTAGACAAAGAGAGAGAGAGCGAGAGAACAGAATGATGGTGTATCAGGAGTCTTGAGATAGATAGATAGAGAGAGAGAGAGAGAGAGAGAGAGAGAGAGAGAGAGAGAGAGAGAGAGAGAGAGAGAGAGAGAGAGAGAGAGAGAGAGAGAGAGAGAGAGAGAGAGAGAGAGAGAGAGAGAGAGAGAGAACAGGATGATGGTGTATCAGGAGTCTTGAGATAGATAGAGAGAGAGAGATAGAGAGAGAGAGAACAGGATGACGGTGTATCAGGAGTCTTGTTGAGAGTGAGAGAACAATGACAGTGTATCAGGAGTCTTGAGATATAGAGAGAGAGAGAGAGAGAGAGAGAGAGAGAGAGAGAGCAGAATGACGGTGTATCAGGAGTCTTGAGATAGATAGATAGAGAGAGAGAGAGAGAGAGAGAGAGAGAGAGAGAGAGAGAGAGAGAGAGAGAGAACAGGATGACGGTGTATCAGGAGTCTTGTTGAGAGTGAGAGAGAGAGAGAGAGAACAGAATGACAGTGTATCAGGAGTCTTGAGATAGAGAGAGAGGGAGAGAGAGAGAGAGAGAGAGAGAGAGAGAGAACAGAATGACGGTGTATCAGGAGTCTTGAGAGAGAGACAGGAGAGAGTTGGGGTTGGGGAACCAACAACTGTGCAAACATACAATAGGATCTAAAGAAAGACAGAAATATACATCAGTGTGTCTAAACACCCATGTAAATACAGCAGTGGCTATACAGCGGTCACAAATGAGCGAAGCGGTGCATCGATCTGAGAGGAGAGTAAATTAGAGCGTAGCTCCTCCAGTTTGAATACATAAATATAGCTCTGAGACAGTAATGTATGTTCAGATTGTGCGGAAATCGAAGCGGTTCTTCCTACCGTCAGTAAGAAGTGTGGTAACTTCACAAGGGCTCAGCTTAACAGTATCGCCCATTTGGTTAAGCAAGAATTGCTTACAGCGCCGATGTGGGACGGAGATAAAACAAACACACGAAAGAGGGACCTCAACAATGGCTGCCACCCCGAGGGATAACGGAGAAATGCGTCGGTCCAAATCATCTGGAACGTTCCAACGCAGGATTTATCCTCCTGTGCCATTGTTTTATATGGTCCATTGAGCTCTCTGAGTCTATGTTTTTATATACTGGTGTAACTGCTCTTTACCTTGGAAAGGAGAAATGTGAAAATATATTCAATTCTGTGAGTCATAAAGTTAAGTGGCAGCATATGTAAAATTTTACCAAACCATGAAGAAACGCAGGGAATAAGAAAGCAGAAGAGGCTTAATGGTCTGCTCAAACTGGGCTACCCGTAGTATGGCCAACAGAAATGGACGGCCTTTATTACCACAGCCATTCTCTTGCAAATGTACTTACATATCTAAGGATAGCCAACTCCCGAACGCCTTAAGTGCTAGAATGGATAACGTGGACATGAGGTAAATATAAAGGCCCATAAAAACCCCAAACCACACAAGCCATCCAGTCTCATAGGAGCCCATGTAAGAGTCAGGCAGTCACATCATGCAATCGCCTCCGTAGTTGTGTTTATATTTGCATCTGTGCTCACATAGTTGTTTGCGTGTGTGTGTGTGTGTGTGTCACCCCTTGCCAGCCAGTCCGGTAGGAGCCAGTGTATTCCTATCTATGTTAATTACAGAAGCTCCGCGGCTCGGCTAGAAGACAAGACGGTGTGGGTCGTTCCGCAAAGGGGCAAAAACAAACATGGGGTTTGCACGACCGCACAGCAAGGCAGCGGTTAGCGTAATGTGTTAGCACGATGTGGTTAGCCTGATGCGATTTCGCCTGCTACCCTGTCATCACAGAGGAGACGACGACAAGGCTGATTGTTTACAGCTGAATCGGTCGCAGACGCCGAGGCTCTTGAGCAAATGGCTGCTTGGTGCCTCGCTCAGACCTGGACACAATAGCTGTTAGGGAAGGGCGAACCAATGAGCGGTCACACACACAGACACGCACACACACACACACACACACACACACAAAACCTGGTGCTGGGGGCTTTGAGTTCTCCGACGGTCAGGCCTTACAGGAAGCGCAGCCAATAAAGAAGTTAGTTAGTTTAATCTATTTATGGACGTATGGAGGCAAATGAATAAGAAACATCTGCTTCACATGAGGGAATTAATCAGCATCATGAAACAGGATGACTGGTGAAGACTAACACACACACACACACACACACACACACACACAACTGCTGCATTTTAGTAGTCACCAACTACTCCCAAAAAGTAATCAAGTAAGTCGATGAATCGCGGGAGGTATCATATTTTTTCACCCAATAACAATGATCAATTCTTCTCAAAAAGGTCTCAAATACACCCAGTAAGGGGTTAATGAATATAGGTGGGACCAACCTGAGGATAGATGAAGCAGAGTCCTCGACTGGCTCTGACAGAATGTTTACAAATGAGCTGCGACCTGATTGGACGAAACCCCCAGCAAGCCCGTCTTGAGCCGGACTGCAGCGCCAACACCATTGCTTTCTTGCAGGTGTTTCGGTTTAACTAGAGACCACGTTAACGTGTGACTTTCAGCCGAGTGCATCCGTGGTTGCCGTGGTGACGGCAGCTGTTAAAAGCCCAAAAGCCTTAAATTATCTTAAACTGAATGTTCAATATGGTATACATCCGTCTGGTCTTTTTTTGTCCCACATTATGTAAATTAAACGTGTCGCCAACAAGACGCGTTCACATTTCTCCAAGTTAATTTTAATGTGGGAGCGGAGCAGCTAGCGACTAATGACTAATGAGGAATTTGACATTATAACGTTACATATTAAATGACTGAATACAGCTGCACTGCCAGCCGTGGTTTGTTCCCCACATTATGAGAAATGCTGCAAGAGGTGAGGCTCGCTAAGCACAATTTAACCTGGGTAAATGGTAAGGGTAGATATTAAACACAGACGCATGTGATTTAAAGTTGATTAAACTAAAATGAAAGGCAGGACACCACGTGTTCTGTTGGTGTTTTTAACAGCTGCCGTCACTGAAGTCACCAGTCAACACGGTCAGTAGTTAAACTGAAACACAGGGATGGCGGCATGGAATAACGTCGAAAATGACTGTTCCAAAAAGTCGACGTCCACCTCCCCACAGCGCCCCCAGCTGCATATGTGCTGTAGATGCACTGCCTGCGCTTTATTGCTCCATAGTGCTAAAACCAGGGATGAACGATAAGTCTGCAACTATGCATGGTGTCGACTAGTGGTTTTGATGATCGACTATTCTGCAAAACCCCTAACACACACACACACACACACACAAACCTCATAGTGGTAGTCCATGCAGGTGAGCTCCCTCCAGCATTTGTCCCCTCTAATTTTGATGAGACCCTGGGGAAAAAAAAGAAAAAAGAAAAATGTCAGTATTTAATTCATTTTCTTCTGGTTATCTTTTTGTAAAGCAGCTTTTGCATTTCCCATCATAAGATACATCGAAGCAATGCCTTAAAACCCCAAACCTCGAACACAAGCTGGCCATACTTAATTGAGTCTGAAATGCGCTACAGACATATTGTAAATCATGTGCAAAATAAACAGCCATGAATGTTTCATAAGCAAATCGGATTAGACACCACTTTATCAAATCAGCCATGTTTATATCACACATCCTGTTCAAGCTGACTAGGAAGAATAGGACGCTATGTTCCTCAGGGCGCAGAACGCCATAACTAAGTGGGCGTTGATTTGTATTCAAAACTGGGTTGGTACTTATAAAAAGATAGATGGTAAAAGTTGAAACCAAAAAAAAAAAAAAAGTACATGAAAAGGGGACATTAGCTTATTTGGGTTCTTTTTGGATATGAACCATTTACAAAATTAACCTCTCTTTCTCTCTCGCTCATTAATATGTATATATTTGCAGACTTGAAGAAGCATTACGACCATGTACCCCGGGGCACTCTGTAGGGGGTACTGCAGAAGTATGGGGTACTGGGGCAGTTGCTACAAGCCATCTGGTCCTTATATAACCAAAGTGAGAGCTGTGTCCACATTCTTGGAACCAGGTCAAACACGTTTTTGGTGGGTGTCGGATTCCGCCAAGGTTGTCCCTTGTCTCCAATTCTGTTTGTGATATTCATGGACAGGATCTCAAGGTGCGGCCAAGGTGAGGAGTGTGTCCGTTTTGGGAACCTCAAAATTGTATCTCTGCTCTTTGCAGACGATGTGGTTTTGTTGGCTCCATCAGAACGCGACCTCCAGCGCACACTGAGGCGGTTTGCAGCTGAGTGTGAAGTGGCTGGGATGAGAGTCAGCACCTCCAAGTCTGAGGCCATGGTTCTCTACTGGAAAATGGTGGATTACTCCCTCCGGGTTGTGGATGAGTTGTTGCCTCAAGTGAAGGAGTATCTCGGGGTCTTGTTCACGAGTGAGGGTAGGATGGAGCGGGAGATTGACAGGTGGATTGGTGCAGCATCAGTGGTAATTGTATCGGACAACTGTGGTGAAGAGGGACCTGAGCCGGGAGGCAAAGCTCTCAATTCACCAGTCAAGCTTCGTTCCAACCCTCACCTATGGTCATGAGCTCTGGGTAGTGACCGAAAGGGTGAAATCGTGGATACAAGCAGCTGAAATTTGTTTCCTCCATAGAGCGTCTGGGCTCAGCCTTAGAGACAGGGTGAAGAGCTCGGACATCTGGAGGGAGCTCGGAGTAGAGCCACTGCTCCTTCGCGTCGAAAGGAGCCAGTTGAGGTGGTTCAGGCATCTGATTAGGATGCCTCCTGGGTGCCTTCCTTGGAGGTTTACCGGGCATGGCCAACTGGGGGGAGACTCCGGGGTAGACTCAGAACTCGCTGGAGGGACTACATGTCCAATCTGGCCTGGGAACATCTTGGGATGCCCCAGGAGGAGCTGGAGGGTGTTTTTGGGGACATCTGGAGTGCTCTACTTAGCTTGCTGCCACCACGAATCTACTCCGGAGAAGCAGCCGAAGATGGATGAATAAATGAATATATATATATACACACATATATCCATTTAGAGAGACTGTTCAAACTGGGCAACTCTTCCAAAAATTATTTAGCTTCATGAAAAAGTGTCACAACAAGTAACCAGTAAAAGTAGACAAAAGATTTAACATTGGTTTGCTCTTGTTCTAAATATTTATCATTGTGCAAGATGTCTTCGGTAGCTTTCAAAACTACAGTATAGTTCAAACAACAAAGTAGATGCTGTGTGGAAGAAAGAGGGATTAAACAGGGGATTGTCCCCAACCAACATCACAGCCTCCTTTCTCACGTGATGCGAGGTCAAAATGCAACTCTTCATCCTACTTTGTCACATCATAGTAATTAACAACCTTGACAAGCTGTTTACAACCAAAAGGTACACTGAACTAGACTCCACCGTCTTCTCTGGTGTATGTTTTCACCTCTCCGTCCCTGCAAATGCTGAGATTAAGAGGACTGCAGACCAGCAATGTTTGTCAAACCACCAAATAAACCTTTATTCTATAACGGTTTATATATACATTTTAGTTTATAAACCTTCTTTCGTTGTGGGAAGTTGGCGGCGCAAATTCACGTTTGCAGGGGCCTCACCCAGTACTCGTGTGGGGAGATGGCAATGCGAATTCACGTTTGTGGCGGTCTCACCCGGTCCCTTCCATGCAGTGTCTTTGTCCACGTCTAAGTTTGTCTACGTTTGATGGCTGGGAGAGCCGGCGCTGGATCGGCTGGGAGAGTTTGGTCTGCTGGCCCTGGCGGCGGCCTCGGCTAGCCTTGACTATGTTTTTAGTGTCATCGTGTGGAGTGCGGGGAGGTGTGTCGAAGGTGTCTGGCTTGGAGAGCTAGCGTTGGATCAGCTGAGGGAGCTGGGTTTGCTGGGTCCTGTGGGCCCACGGACCATGGCCCTGACTGAAGCTGCGCCCGAAGAGGAAACACAGAGGCAATCTGACAAGACACGGAAGCAGGGCAGGCTAAGCTAACTGCTAGTCCATTCAGACCGGCAGTTCCGACAGTCACCCTAGCTGGCATTTGTTCTCCTGGAAAGTGTTTTTTTTTGTAAGTTTATATATATATATGTGTGTGTGTGTGTGTTAGTTTGGGTATGTGTTCTTGTAGTTGTTGTAGTTTTTGGATATGTGTTGTTGTCTTTGTGTTGCACTGCTGTGGACTGGGGGAAACGAGGTTTCGTTTCATTTCATGTATGCAAGTGCATGAAATGGAATGACAAATAAAGCGTTTCTTTTTTTTTAACATTTCTTTATTGAATCATTTTGTTTTAGAAAAAGGAACACAGAACAAGGTATATATGTGTACATAAATACAGCACAGATGATGATGAACAAACAATAATGAATAAATTCAAATAATTACTGTTGCTAAAAAAAAGAAAGAAAAGAAAACGGAAAGATAGAAAAAAAGGGAGGGGGGGATACAGCCCTAAATGGCAATCAGTTCGATGCAGTTCAACATTCCATCGATCTACTTCAATATTATGATTCTCCGGGAAGTTGCAGATGTTCCAAATGCCCCAAAACTTGTCAAACTTATTCGTTGTGATATAATTTATCTTTTCTAAAGCAAAGTAAAAAGTAATTCCTTTCAGCCATTGTGAAATTACACAGGTGTTTTGTTTTACCCATTAGCAGGTTATACACCGTTTAGCTTCCAAAAAGCAGATGTTGAGTAGGGATCTTACATTTTTAGATGTCACAAAACCATGTGGGTAAATATTCAATATACATAATTTGGGATAAGAGGCACCTCTTTACCAATGATCTGACTGGACAGATCCACCACCTTTTTCCAAAAACAGATTATCTGGAAGCATTCCCACATGCAATGGAACAAAGTTCCTTTCTGGTGATTACATTTAATTCAAGTGTCAGGAATATTAGGGTTCAAGTGATGCAACCTAGCTGCAATAATGTACTGTCTGCTTATCCATTTGTACTGCAGTAATTTAGAATGTGTGTTTGCAGATTGCGTTTGAACTAAAGAGCATGCTTCTGACCATTCTTCCGCCATTAAATTCTCTTGCAAATCTGTTCTCCATGCTTGTAATATATTGTGTTAAGACTCTGCTCTTACTTACAAACAGATTTTATATTAAGGACACCTGTCCCCTGTAATCTGAAGATTTCAGAATAAGATCTTCTAGGGTGGATAGAGGGGGAAGTTTCAAACTATTATACTGCTTGGCCAATATAAAACTTCCCAATTAAAGATAGTGCTTTGAAGGAATTCCATATGTGACCTTAAGATCTTCAAATGACATGAAATCACTGCCATTAAAGAGGTCAGATACCTTAGCTATACCCTGAGCTGCCCAAGTCTTAAATCCTGGGTCTGCTCTTCCTGGAATCATCGTTACCAAAGATTGGAGTAAATTGAGATAATTGTGTAGTCTCTCCCAAATACGTAAGAGCACTATGCCAAATCATTAATCTATTTTTAAGAAAAGGATTTTTAGTCTGTTTGATTAGCTTGCACTTATCTGCGGAGTACAAATATAAGTTTAGAGGAATATTTATTAATTGAGATTCCATTGAGACCCAAGTTGGGGGGGTGGTCCTTCACAAAGTAAAACATTCCTGCTCTAACTTGAGCTGCCCAATAGTACCATATAGGATTTGGTAAATTTAATTCACCTCTATCATACGGTAAATTTAACAGGGAAAGCCTGAGCCTAGGATGCTTGTTGTTCCAGATTAAGTTTGAAAATTTTTTTTTTAAAGAATGAAATGGAGAAGGTGGGGGAGAAAGTGGAATAGATCGAAAAACGTACAGAAACTTAGGGAAAATTTCCATTTTTAAAATGTTGATATGCCCAATCATAGATATGGACAATTTTGTCCATTTACTTATAAGCTAAATAACCTTATTTGTGAGAAGGTTGTAATTGGTTGGGATAATTTTATCAATAGTGGGGGAGATCTCAACACCCAAATAGGTGAGACCACTTACTGAGACCATAAAAGGTGTATGAGTCAGAGGGTTATATAAGGTAGTCATTTTCATTCAAAAATAATATTTCAGATTTTCAGATTTATTTTTTAGCCTGCAAAGTCACCAAAAGAGCACATCAGGTCAAGTAAACTAGGTTAAATCTGTTCCAAGATGGAGCAGAACAAAATTATATCATCTGCATATAGGGCTATATGATGTTCTATATCTCCTATCTTTATTCCCATCATGTTGGTATTTTTGCGAATTGCCATGGCAAGTGGCTCGATGGCCAGGATAAACAACAGGGGATAAAGGGGACAACCTTGTCTTGTTCCCGGATGAAGTTTAAAGGGTGCCGAAGAAAGCCCATTAGTTAAAATTACAGCCTGTGGATTAGCGTAAAGGAGCTGGATCCAACTAAGAAATTTTCCCCCTATAACAAACCTTTGTAGGATGTCAAATAAATACTGCCACTCCACTCTGTTGAAGGCCTTCTCGGCATCCAATGACAGAACAGCATTATCCATGCTGCCAGATTTTTCAAAAACTAATATTAAGTACTCTTCGAATACTGTGAAAGCCTTGCCTTCTCTGGACAAATCCGTTCTGGTCAGAATGAACCATTTTGGGCAAGAGTACCTCTGGTCTTCTAGCTAGTACCTTACAAAGAATTTTGGTATCACTATTAAGAAGCGAAATCAGCCTATAAGATACACAAAGGGTCGGTGTTTTCGCTCCTTTCAGCAGTAGAGTAATTGCTACCATATTGAGACAAGGAGGAAGGGATCCATTATCAAAAGATTCTTGGAACATATCAAGTAGAAAGTCGAGGTGGTATTAGTTTTGCCTGGAAAGTTTTATATATTTCAATTGGGATCCCATCTGGTCCAGGGGTTTTCCCTCCCCTCATACTACATACAGCCTCAGACAATTCTTCAGCCTTTAGGTCGAGCTCTAGAGGCCATGAGTCTTCATTTAGGGGTGTGAAGTCTAACGTATCCAGAAATTCCTTTTGTTTTTGCTGAGCTGAAGCTGAATAGTCTCAACTATACAAATTATGACAGAAAATCAAGAAAACCTCATTAATTTCTTTGGAATCCTCGGTCACCACACCCTTATCTGCTTGAATTGAGTTGATTACCCTTTCAGCTTCCAGCTGTTTAATACACCAGGCTAGGAGCTTACTAGCTTTTTCACCCTGCTCATAATAAGACTGCCTCAATTTCATCAAGCTTTCAGCTGCTTTATTTTTAGATAGAACATTATATTTAGCTCTTAGCTCATTTTGTTCCACAAATAACTGTTGGGAGGGATTCTGGAAAAAAAACTGTTTCTGTTTCCTTTATTCTTTTTTCAATTTTTTCCATTTCCAATCTAAAAGATTTCTGCTTAAAGCTTGTGAAGCTTATCATCTGGCCTCTTAAAAAGGTTTTAAAAGCTTCTCACTGTACAGAAGCAGATGTCTGGCCCTTATTATATTCAAAATAATAGCCAATTTGTGCTCCAACAAAATCCATGAATTCTGGGTCCCTAAGCCAGAATGACTGAAGATGCCATCTCAGGGAGTAATGCAAAGAGTTGGGCATATTCAAAATAAGTGAAACCAAAGCATGGTCCGAAATTATTATGCTATCATACCAGCAACGTGTAATTGTAGATACTAAAGTAGCAGAGACCAAATAGTAATCAATTCTGGAGAATGTCTGACAAGTACTGGAATAACATGAGAAGGTTAGCTGATCAGGATATTCTATCCGCCACACATCAACGAAATTAAAAACTAATAGATTGTAATAACTCCTTTCTTGTTTGATGATGAGAGGTATCTGTCCTCGTGGATCTGTCTATCTCAGGTTGGAGTGCGCAATTAAAATCCCCATCTATGGTAAAATTGCCAGGCAAATCAGCTAGAGATAAAAACAGGTGTCTAAAAAGGATGGATCGTCATTATTGGTTCCATACACATTGACCAGCCTAACTGAAAGAAGTTTGCACTGAATAATGAGGTACCTGCCAAATCGATCTTCATTAATATTAATAAGGTGGTAAGGCACAGAATTATGTATCAGTGATTACCATGTGAGTGTGAACTGAAGGAAGCCAAAAATACTCGACCCGACCATCTTCTCCTTACTCTAACTACATCTTCAGAGGTCCAATAGTCTCCTGGAGAAAAACTATTTTCGCTTTTAATTGTCTTATCCTACTCATGACTTGCTTTAACTTGACAAGTTTGTTTAAACCTCTTACATTCCAAGAGGTGAACTGAAGTTCAGAGGATATGTTGTTATAATATCAACCAAGCTAAGTTGAGCAGATTTGGATGGGCTGGGAGGAAAGAAAAAAAAAGACAAATCAAAAGAAATGTGCCTTAGACCATTGTAAACATAACAAAGTGTACTTCCCCAACTGAAATACACCTACCGCTTCCGCAATAAACACATCCAAACAGCCCCAAAAGGGAGCCCAACTATGGAGCTTAGCTGGTCCGCCCATGTCAATATCACGGAGAGGAACAGCATGCTTAGCAATCAAAAGAGAGCCCAACATGTAACATTATCAGTAGTGGAAACTAATACAACCAAACAGCCTAAACACTTTGCATGATTTAAACCAATTCCGTTATTAGCCTACAGCGAATGTCAATATTATTAAATTATGTCCATGCGGTAATACATACATAAAGTCAATGCTCAGAGTGTGTGGTCTCACTTGCCCCAGCCTCCTGACTATAAATCTTCAGTCCACGCACAAACGTCTCTGCTCCCAGTGCCGTGTCTAAGATGTGCCGTTTCCCCTTGAAAGTCACCAGAAGTTTAGTAGGGTGAATTATTCCGTATCGCAGGTCTGGGATTGAGAGGGAAGCCAGCATCTTCTTCGCCGTGTCAAAAGATTTCCTTTGCTTGAGAAATTCGGTAGAAACGTTGGGGAAAAACGTGACTCTCTGGTTATGACAACATATTTGACGCTTGCTTCTGGCATCTTTCATTATCCGAGACTTATCCGCATCATTTAGGAATTTCATTATCACCACCCTGGGTCACCCAGCATACCGTGCGTCAGCTTCGGCAGGTTTGCCAATTCTGTGCGCTCTTTCAATCAGCAGGGGCTCCAGGAAGTTTATATTCACAAAGCACCTCAGGGATCTCTTTTCCAAAAAAGTACATATCAGTCCCCTCCTGCTTCTCCGGTACACCCACCACGTGAAGATTAGAACAGCAGTCTCAGTTTTCCAAATCGTCCATTTTAAGCACTAACGCTTCAATTGCCGCTAATGTACTGGTAGCAGTATGAATGTTTTTAAAATATTGAGGGTATCTATACTTTTCAGGATTCTTGACTGTGGTGCGTTTTCATTCGATTGTTTTTTGATTGATTATTTTATTGATTATTTTTATTGACTCTATTTAGGGTTGCCAACCGTTCCTTAAAATAAGGAATCGTCCCTTATTATATATATAATAAATATATATATATATATATATATATATATGGGTGTGTGTGTGTGTGTGTGTGTGTGTGTGTATGTGTGTATAGTGTAAGGCACATATTTGTTATACCTGCGCCGCCCCGTCCATCCAACCCCCGTCCCTGTCCCCTGTTCCTTATTTCCATTTCAAGGAGTTTGCAACCCTAACTCTATTATAGATTATTGTAAATAAAATTCCTATTAAAGTTCCTCCTAGTGTTCTGGTTTCTCAGGGACTGGATATCATCTTGGTTGGTGCTAATTCTGTTGTCAGCTTCTGTAATACGCACCGTGACAAAGGCATCATTGGTGCAAAACAACTGGGCACCTGTGACCCTGTATAGCATTCTTTTTCCATTGTATGGCTAGTGTTAAGGATTTGGTGTGGGCTAGCTGCCACAACCGCATCTTCTTCGCTAGTACTGGTGCTAGTTTGCTGCACTGGGTCGCACATGGTGTCTGATTTCGTAGATTTTTGAGCCTTTGCTGACAGTTTCGGTGCCATTTGAGCAACTACTTTACTTTAACAAAAATTGTGACTGTTGGTAGATTCTGTATAGGCTATCTGGTTGCTTTATTCCCTAAACTTTTCTGTGGAGCTCTGACACACATCTGCTCAGCACAGCGCCATAACCGGAAGTCAAATAAAGCGTTTCTGATTCTGATTTATCCAACGAGTAATCAATTCCTATTGCTCAAAACTCCCGATCCGCATTATAAGACATTTCCCCGTAGTTGTTCAGCTGACTGTCTCATGCAGAGCGGCGTTTGGGAACAAGCAGGCCTGACTTCGGTATCTTCTAGCAGGACAGATGATTGTTGCAGGGTGTTGCCCGGTTTACGGGATGAAACGGTGCTCCAACCTCATAAAATAGTAAAAGTGTTACAATTTCATTTAGCAGATGCTTTTATCCAAAACAACGTACATCTGAGAGTTAATACAACACAAGCAAGGATCTAGTCAGGAGGCGACAACGCGAGTAAGTGCCAAAAAACTAGGTTCAAGTCCAATAGGACATAAGTGTCAACAGGCAGTGCACAAAGGCAATGCATAGGGTGCATAGCAGCAATTTTTTTTTTTTAATACCATCAGCTGTGGAGGTGTTCGTGAAAGAGCTGGGCCTTCAGCTCCTTCTTAAAGATGGAGAGGGACTCAGCAGATCGAATGGAGTTTGGTAACTCGTTCCACCACCGGGGAACTACAGAAGAAAAGAGTCTGGCTAGTGACTTAGGGTCCCGTTGTGGTAGAGGTGCCACGTGCCCTTTCATTGGCAAAGCGTAGTGAGCAGGACTGAGTGTAGACCTGAATGAGGGAGTTCAGGTAGACGGGAGCCATTTGAGTTGCTGTTTCATAAGCGAGCATCAACGTTTTGAATTTGATGCGGGCAGCAACTCGGAGCCAGTGGAGGGATATGAACAGCAGAGTGACGTGTTGTTTTGGGTTGGTTGAAGACCCGACGCCGTGTTCTGGATCATTTGCAGAGGTTTGAAAGTGCATGCAGGGAGACCTGCCAGTAAGGAGTTGCAATAGTCAATGCGTAATATAACAAGAGCCTGTACCAGGAGCTGTGCTGCATGCTCATAATGGTGTTACGTCAGCCAAGACAGAAGAGAATTGGAGGGATTCTGTATGTGACCATTGGCAGATATGGATCTTAGGATAAATCCATCCAAGCTGAGCAGAGAGGATGTAGGGTAGACAACCGAGAAAAGACAGTCTTATTGTCTTGTGCTCAGTAAGTAGATCAAATTAAGAAATAGGAATAGGATGAACAGGAATCACTGACTAATTGGGCATGGGGGTCGTTACTGCTGCAGAGTCAACAAGAGTTAGGTCTTGTAATACTTGCACTTTTACATGGCACAGGACTCGTAAATCACGACTTCATAAACTTAGTAAGGATATCATAACTCTTTACTGTGGAAACCGAATGTACCGATGAGCGAGTTGTGTACATTTTAAATTTGGAATTAACTGCATATAATTATCCTTTTTTATATCTTCTGTTGTATTACATGGTATAATCTTTATGTCCTGTTGACGTTGTGCTTCGCTACTTTAGAGTACTGTCGAAGAAATTTTTCAAAACTCATACCTGAACCTTGACGCCCCCCCCCCCCAATCACGTGTTCTCCTTGTGAAGGTGTTCTGATGACCACTAAGCCAGTTGGAGGAGAACGAGAGAGAAGCTGACAAAGGGGAGTAAGTGGATGGTCAGTCGGGAAAGTTAAATGGCAAAATGAGGAGACTGGTGAGATGCTATGAGATGAGGAAGACGAAGACGGCAGGACAGGGTTCTGATGAAGGTCAGGGCCACATTATGTGGCGCATTAGCCCACATAGAGCTGATGTACTTGCATTTAAAAGCCATTACATGTAATTCAATAAGGGTGAAAATAAGAATGTGATTGTCCCAATCTGTAAAACTACTGTTCCACCCCCCCACCCCCGCCTTTTCCTCACCTCCCCCTCTCCTCGTCCTGGCCTCCTCCTCATTGCATCACTCCAACTCTCCTCTTTTCTCACATTTTCACCCTCGTCTTCTTCCTCTCTCTGTTCTGTCCATGCATCTGCTCCTCATCTCTCTTCCACCCACTTGAGACTCCTCTTTCTCTTTTCAAATCTTCTTTCCTGCCACTTCTTTCAACAACAAAAAAAGTGTTGTTTTACATGTTTGCAATGTGCATCCGACAGCGAAATGTTATTTCTATCTTATTTGACATTAACAAAACCCATACACACACTGTGGAAGAAACACCACAACAAACTGGTGAAATTAGACTGAAAGAAGGGGCGCCTTGTTATATTTAAGTGTTTTTATGAATACGTTTGTGCCCTTTTCTTGCAGTCATTCTGTTTTTGCGACACACTGCAGAATTGCATCTATTTTAAAGCTTTTGTGAAGCGCTTTGTAACCGTGTGCTGTAGAGCGCTATATATAAATTGGGTTTTACTTACCTACTTACTAAATTGAGAGAATCATTTGCTTTTGCCATAAGACTCCAAAGAATGATAATGAACATATGAGGGGAAAATACATAGAGATGAGTGATGGCTCATTTTCGCTCCGGGACACGAGACGGTCGATGTTGACACATTTGCTGGTCATGCGGTCCGCGGAGAACGTGGAATAAATCCGCTGTTAAACGCTGCTAATAACATTTAGAGTCACCAGGACATTTGACTCTGGTTAAGACCTTTTGGCTGCTGAGATATTGTGACTTGAAATGAGGATAATCCAATTCAGTCATGCGGTGCTGAATATCATCAACTCCAATTTGATATTCGGACTATTGGCGCGAACGCACTCCCCCATTGATTATGGACGAGACCGCTCAAATACTATTAGACGGCTTCTGAGAGACGGGCTCTTGGACGTTTCGTCAAAAGGTGTTTATCTAACAAACTTTAATACCCTCGGTTCACGTTCGTGTCCCATCAAGTCGTTCCCAAATCCCCGGTAGCGAAATACAGGGCGACATTTCGACAGCTTATTATGGCACAATAGATGAATTTTGACAACATGTTCTTCTGGATAACTTAATTTCGAAGCGGTGGACAATACCCCGTTATAAGCAGAATTAACTTCTAATTTACGATCATCTTCCTTCTATTTCAATAATGCTATATAGTTAGAGGCACTTTACCCCTTAATGTAACTATAATTAAAGAAAAATCTTGCCAAGACAAATTGAGTCAATGCATGTGATTCTAATAAATGGACTCCAAGTGTTTCGTCATGCTAAAAAGGAAATGGGCTCATATATATATATATATATATTTAGGTTAAGATGTGAGGTCATGCCCTCCAGGTTCACACCACGTTTCTGACCATCATAACGCTAACCAGCGCAGCCACGTCCCGTCTGAGGACGTGGGGAGCCGAGATGTAGGCTGGATGTAAACAATGAAAAACAGGACACGGAAAAACCTCGGCGACAGCAACAGGGCTGGCTCGAGAAGCTATAAATCAGAAAGTATTTTGCATTCCAAAACTGGGGGAGAGAGGAAGAGACGTGAAGAGCAGCAGTGGGAAAAGTAACGTGAGAGCGGATCCGCCAGTTGATGTATGACATGTTGAGAACTTGAATGGCACCGAATGGCCAAAAACTGCTCGGCTGGCAGAGGCGGACAGACGCACCAGCTGCCAGGAGAGCCATCCGGCAGCACTTTCCACACGAAGGAAATAAAAACCTTGGACTTGTTTCCAGCAGCACAGTGCAAACTACATGATGGGAATATAATTTCATTTTCATTTGTCCAAAAAAAAAAAAAGGCTCGATTATTTCATACCGCATGTGCAATACCCCTACAAACATCTTTATGGTATAGCAGTCTCCACTGTGGATCACTCTCATACTCCATCTTTCCTGTATTACAATCACATTTTTCTCTTGAATTGTTGTACAGCAGAAATGAATACAAATGAGAACAACGCAAAACACACATCTGATGTTGCACAACGGGCAGTTATAACATCGCTCGCTGTAAAGTGCGATGGCCAAAAGTGAACAAAACCTGGAATTTCCAAATAACTCCTCATTAGGGTCGGGACAATGAACATCTGTCCGTCTCCGAATCAATCATGTCCCCCGCATGTAACATGCCAACAGAGGAGCGCTGATGTACGACACTTGGCTGGCTGCCAACCCAATGTTTTTGACAGGAACCAAACCTGCTCAAAAAAACAAACATTTGGAACACTTCATCAGACGCGCATATTAAAATGGGCCACCAGCCACAAATACCCCTGCCAGCAAGCGGCGAAGTACAACCCACCCATCACGCAAGGCACAGCCATGCACTTCAGTCCAACCGTAGGCTGGAATATCATATCCAAAAGTCATTTGCAGCAGCTGATCCCGACTATGGCGCCATTCTCCTGGGTCACCCCAAATTACCCTCGACGCCCAGATCGCTTGCACCTGGAGTACCTTTTCCATCTGTTGGCGAGACTATCCAATACACATCCCCTCGCCAGCGGAGAGGAAGACATGACCCGATCCGCTGTACCAACGCTATGAACAAAGAAGCTCATCAGCAACATAAGGACAGACTTAGTGAGCTCTCGACAAGATGTGAACAACCGCGGCGCCAACGACCTGAAAACTAATCTGGGCAGGACTCCTTTTCTGCAAAGCTCTCTCTGCAGCAGCAGGGCTTGATATCTTGTCAACGAAGCCCGTGGCAAACCCTGTTGAGCCGATATGAAGAATGAAATAAAACAATATCCGACATACCTTGTAATCCACGTGTGGAACTATTTTTATGCAAAATAAATGATTAAAGATTTTAAGTCCTCACTTGACTGAATCTGGGGTCCCACTCCCCCCCCCCTTTTCTCCCCAATTGCATCCGGCCAAATTACCCCACTCTTCCAAGCTGTGCCGGTCGCTGCTCCAGCCCCTCTGCCGATCCGGGGAGGGCTGCAGGCTACCACACGTCTCCTCCGACACACGTGGAGTCGCCAGCCGCTTCTTTTCACCTGACAGTGAGGAGTTTCGCCAGGGGGACGTAGCGCATGGGAGGATCATGATATTCCCCTCAGTTCCCCCTCCCCACTGAACAGGCGTCCTGACCGACCAGAGGAGGCGCTCGTGCAGCGACCAGGACACAACCACATGTGGCTTCCCACCCACAGACACGGCCAATTGTCTGTAGGGACACCCGACCAAGCCAGCGGTAACACAGGGATTCGAACCAGTGATCCCCGTGTTGGTAGGCAACGGAATAGACCACTACACTACCCAGATACCCCCCACTCATTTTAAGAGGCCATTTTCAAGGACCTCTCGAGGACATTTTCCATGACTTTTGCTTGGATATATACATGATAGCTGTTGCTCACAGGTCATTATTCAGTATTAACTATCAGTTGAGGCGTCAGCAGCCTCTAAACGGACTGTGTAACTTCTAGCCGGTGACTGAACAGACCGCCCAAAACTTCAGGTACTGATGTGCAATCCTAGTGCCCAAAAATATGCAACGGCAGCTAAACACGACACAAATATGCCACCTCGGCAGGTAAAAATATGATTTCATTACCTAACTTTTCCATTTTCCATCACATCAATAGTGTTTTCCAGGATATTTGAGCATTTTCCAGGATATTTGACCAATTTTATCACTTTCCAGGTGCTTTCCGTGATGGGAAAACCATGTCTATAAATTTCCAGGTTGCCCAGGATGCATGGGATCCCTGAATACAAACACACCTTCTGCTATTTCGTTGAGAATTTAAAAGTTCTCTCTTCTCAAAGTTTAGTGTGTAGGTATGATAAAATCTTTGAAAAATCATCCATAAATCACTGTGCTCAAGTCCAATGTTTGTGCTGATCTAATTAGTGAAAGACACACCAGCTCTGATACATCTGCTATTTAATGACTGTTGACGGATTATACTGGCCCACAGACAAACGGGCCAGTCTCTGCTGAAAACAGAGACCGCTGTGTAGTTCACTGATGACCTAACCCGCGTCTACAAGCCTGAGACAATGGAGGACATGGGGTCAAGCTTGGTGAAAGTCCAGTTTGCTTCAATCGGATCTGTCATGGGGAGATGGACATACACCAGGCCAGCGGTTCACTTTGGGGAAACTTCCTCAAAAGTAATCGCCGGTAAGTAATGAAAAAAGTATGACTGTGTATTACATAGTTTCTCTTAAGACATAACGGGGTATTCCGAGAATAAAGTTGCCCATGATACCATGGCAAATCAGTTATTTCAGTGAAAAATTGAATTCTGAAATTTCATTTTATGCGACTGGCGGCCGAATTTCCCGCAGCACCTGTACGTCCACGACTTATCAGTCGTCATGGGGCAAACTGCTGGCTGACTCGGCTCAGGAGGTGCTCTGGCCCGACTTGTGTTGACCCGAGTTCATTTCATAATCAAATAACTGACAATGGTGAGATCCCATCGGTTCCTGGTACCAAATCACCTGATCAGCGTCACAGGCGATGGCTGTTTTTATCACAAAGATGCTGCAGCAAAAAGAAAATGTGCCATTTCCCATCACCATCAAACAGTCATGCTGAGGAGCCAGACAACTTCTAATTGATAAAAGCTGATCCTGGGCTGTTATAATCACAGAAGAACAACTCAAACGCACATCGTTGTGTTCTGCAATGACAACCCACCCATCACTACAACCCGTTCCCCACTACTGAAGGATGCTCTGAGGCGTGTGCTAGACCGAGTTCGCCCTTAAAGTAGAAACTGTATAACTGCCTAGCTGTGGTGGTAAACCACAGACTGACAAGGCAGACAGATAGATAGATAGATAGATGGCTGTGACCGGGGCAGATGACACACTAAGGGACCGTGGCAGTGTCTGTGATATAAAGCAACACGACAGAGCCATTGTTATGAACTTCAGCCTCCACACAACACTGGTCTGGGAAAAAAAAGTTTCACACATAGTAAACTCTTTAAACCATCATCACTTATGAAGTGATTTAGGGTTACAGAAGTAAACCTGACTTACGCTTGTTCACTTGTTCTGCACAAATGTCACCACAAGCTATCAGTAGGGATCTATAAAGCCCAACGTCCTGCATCGAGATGACTGTATTGTGATAAAACTAAGAAAAGCATCACTCACAAAAAGGCTTAAAAAGGGGAATACGATGGTTTGGTAGGTTTACAAATGTCCAATTATTGCCGAGGTTGAATAAATGAAATGCATACATCACTCAGGCCATTCTGCTCTTTTGAACTTCTGGGATCTTATTTAGACGAAAAACAACAGAGAGGCTTTGTATCAGGTATCTTTTTTCTGGCCAAAGTGGAGCATTTTGGGAAGCTGAGAGATGCTCAGCTTTCAATAAGGGCCACATGATGTCAGCTGCTTTTGCTTGCAAGCCGACTACTCACAATGGGTTTCATGTTGTGCGGGCAGCTCAACGTTTGTGACGACAGCCTGGATGAATTTGGAGTGGTTTGAAAGGTCTAGCTGGTCACCTACCACAAACCCAGATCCTTAACAGTCGGCTTGGCAGGGCATAATTTGTTTTGTGTGAATTTCTGGCAAGTGTTTGAGTTACAGCATGTGTTTTTTGTTGTTGTTGTTTTGCTGATAATGGCAGCTACTGCAGCTAGTGTCTTGATGCATGCTCAATAACCCAGGAAAGAAAACCAAATAAGGTTGCATCAGTTCATCTGGACACAACCTCTATTGACAGATACGTTTCATCACTCATCTAATGCCCCTTTTGCACTACATGGTACTGGCTCAGCTCGACTTGACTCGCTTCTGTGTCGTTCTCCATTACCGTAACAGTACCCCCTCAGTGTAGCTGGTCGTCATAGCGACGCCTGGCTTTCAATTTCAAAATGTACTTTTAACATAACGCCGTTTCGACTGTTTCGGTATTTAAAAATGCCGGGTGACATCCCATGCGCGCACTGATGACGCAGTGACGCGTTTCTGGGATCAATCAGAGGTCTGCATCGATTTTGGTACCCGCTCCAGTTTTTCTGGAACCTCGACAAAGGTGGTACCAGAAAAGTGGTAACAGTTACCAAAATGCCGGTACTTTCCAGTAATGGAAAATGAAAAAAGTGCGAGTCGAATCGGGCCGGTACCATGTAGTGGAAAAGGGGCGTAAGCGACCTCTTCAGTCTCAACTGACTGCAGATATCTCCACCCTTATAAACAATACAGTGGCATAACGACCGAAGCCTGCGACCAGTTTCATATGCAAATATGGGCGTGACCATTAACTAGCGTTTCAAAGGCCATGTGTACTATTCACAGAGGATTTGGGAATGTTTGCAATCACAGCATGGTAAGATGGCGACAGATGTACTCTTAGCCTAAGTTCACGGTCACGCCCATATTTTTATATGAAACCAGTCGCAGGCTTCGGTCGTTATGTCACTGTATTGTTTATAAGGGTGGGGATACCTGCAGTCAGTTGAGACTGAAGAGGTCACTTAGATGAGTGATGAAACATCTGTCAATCAACGCCGTATCCAGATGACCTGATTCAACCTTCTTTGACACTGCAGCTAGTCTTTATGGACAAAAACTGAGTCTACGTGTCACACGTCACCTGCTTTTATCATATTGTCAGGGGTCTGTCGAGGACCTGCAACGTCGGGATGGGTACAAAAACCCGGTATTAAACGGGCACCAGTGCTAAATTATCAAGGACCGTAGTATTGATAAACTCCAACGTTAATGGTTCTGCTATTGGTACTAGAGAAATTGAGACAATAAATTTCCGATTTATTTAGGCTACATAAACATTATCTTGCCCCTTAATCTCACCAACTCTGTTTCTAATTTGCAATAAGGTCAACACATTTGTCTATGACGCATTTTCGCTATTCCCGACCCAGAAGAGCGAGCTCTGTCTTGGGAGTCTGTTGTGAGTGTGAGCCGAGGGGCGGGGCCACCTCGCTCTCAGATACGCATGCGCCCACACACGCGTAGCGTGCTCAGTGACAACGGCGGAGCGAGAACTAAACGGTCAGAGGTCTGGTTGTACTCCACCAGAGTCAATGCCGACAGTGCTCGTTGCCACAAGTGCAACAAGTCCTTGTGGTAGTCTGCAGCCCTCCCCGGATCGGCAGAGGGGGTGGAGTAGCAATGGGGACGGCTCAGAAGAGTGGGGCAACTGGCCAGATACAATCGGGGGGGGGGTGATAAATGGTAATAAACATGATTTTCTGCAAGACACTCCAAAATAGAGTACCCCCACTAATTTGCCATTTCCCAAATCAGATTCTATCGTCCTCTCTCAGAACGGGAACTCTTCTACAGTTTTAGCCCACGCAGGACCTGTGACAGTCAACAGCCAGTCCCTCCTGTTTCTGAGCTTTCCTCACAGTCTTAATAGGAAAAATACCCTGTTGGGTTTGTGGTGAGCGCAGCACTTGGCAGACAGAACCGGGTCAGCCGTGTCCAAACTTCACCATGGAAACTGTCAAGAGAAACAGACGTGTTGCGCAACTGACCGCATATTTAGTTTTGACTTTGTAACATTGCCCAGGTTTTAGTGAATTTCTGCTCGTCTGCCATGAAGGAAAGGTCTAAAAAAAAAAATCAGGACGGTAAACAGTGGAACAGCCCGTGGATTTGTGTTGTTGCAACATCGGACTTTATCTTGGCACACGGGATGATTTCAGGTGTGTGTGTGTGTCTGCGTCTGATTTTCTCCAAAAATACACTTGCACTACCAACACATTAGGATATCTATGGGGTGTCCCGGTCTGAATACAACGTCCTATTGTAGGGGCAAATTTGACTCGGGACCTCTGCTGCATGTGCCCCTGCTTATCCCCCATCGCCCTCTTTAATTTACATTCCCTCACTCCCCTGTTAACTAATGGCTGTGATTTCCAGATTAGGATAGCTCTGTGTGTGTGTGTGTGTGTGTGTGTGTGTGTGTGTGTGTGTTTCACTCACAGCGCCCAACATAATGCGGACTATGAGCCATCTAAAGGTCCAGATGGAGACGAGGGAGGGGGGACAGCGGCGGGGGACCTGGGATAAAGTCCACACCGGACACAGGAAGATCCCCAGAAAACCTGTCTCTAACAGCTGGCTCTCCCAACCTAGAGAGAGAGAGAGAGAGAGAGAGAGAGAGAGACAAAGGGACACACAGAGAGAAGAGAAGAAAGCATAAGTGTGTGGGAACAAGAGAAAGAAAAAAAAGCAGCAATTAAAAGAAGGAGAGTGAAACCGCAGCTGCTGACCACAGACATCAGACTGGCGTCTCTTATTCCAAAGTGTTATTAACCAATCAGAAACCTCCCACTGACTACGCCACTTATCTGGGATGGAGACCTACATCTATTTCTATACTCTCCCCCTCGCTGCTCTCTTCCCTCTCTGCGACTGGATTCAGTACTTAGCCACGTTAAGGAGGCCCCTAAGTATCAATAAACCTCAAGCTCCATAAGTGAATTTTATGTCTTTTGGAGGGACCGGGACCTTGAGCTCAGCAACTGACTGTAAGCCAGTTGGAAGAGCGGCAAATGGAAAGCCAGCGGGGAGACGCGGAGGTACAGACGTGCAAAATAAGGGCATCACCTCTGTGCCTGGAGATGTTTAAGACCCCTGCCTGTGGAACCACATGTACCACTTAAACCACAGATCCAATCCTACACCCCCCTCCCCATTTTCCTTTTGCCTGATTGAAGGTCCCATGAAATGAAAAATGTATATCTCCATTCCTGTCACCTCTTTCATCTGCACTTAATTTACACCTAATTAACAGTGTGTTCTAGATATTCACAGAATCAAACTTCATTCATTTTTGTATTCATAAGAATACATAAATACATAAGAATACATAAGAAGAATACAAGAATACATAAGAAGAATACAAGAATACATAAGAAGAATACAAATTGTCTTTCTGACAGTTTTTTTAACTACGTCATCCTGCACTTGCGGACGTACACTAACAAAAATATCCAATGAATGAATGAGCGAGATTGACGAGTGATCTTCTACCACCAAATCAAAACTAGCCAATAATCGAATGAGGATGTCAGTATGCTAACAACGCCCGGCCGTGATTGGCTGTTAAGTCAAAATCCCTCCATTCACAAAAATCCCAGCCGACTGTTCCACTTCAGTAGGATATAACTCAAATCTGTGGTGGAAGTTTGTGGTTTCATGGGAACCTTTAAAAGAAACAAATCAGGGGCGTTAACTGTGCCCTGTGCTTTTTTTAATGTAAGTTTTATGTGATCCGTCAATGCAGACACAGGAAAGACGAGGTTAAGAGAGGAGCCGTGACATGCAACACAGGTCCTGATTTGGAAGCGAACCCATAATAGAGACAAGGTGGTACGTGTTCCAGCTGGCTAAACTGCTTGGAGATGTCCCTCTCTACACATTAAGAAAAAATACAGTTCTTTTGTGCACACAAATAGAAAGGAAGGAGAAGTTCAAGAGAATGAGTCAAAAATGGTGAGGGGATCTTGACAAGAAGGTTTTGATAAGGTTTGCTTCAGTGTCAAAGACGTTCGATCATACTCAAACCTCTGTGGCCAAGCCCATGTTAACGCCGATATACAAACGCCCTTCTGTGATCAGGAGCACGTACAAGGGAGGCCTTGTCCGCATCGGCTAAGGTTGGAAATTTCTTGGGATTTCTCAGAAATACATTCTTAAGAAGGTGTTTGGTCGACTCACCGAAAGAGTACCTGGAAAGAGAAGAGGGGAGACATGATAAACATTAATTCATGATGCATTTCTGCCACAATGATCAAAATGATCAGTTTTTTTTCCAGTATGCTTTATCAATCCCCCAGAGGAGAAATTCTCTTTCCATCCTCTGGAAGGGACGCAGGGTTAGCCAGGCAGTATGGTTAACATACAGCAGGTATGGGAGCACATCAAGGCCTCCAATTAGGGGAAATATATCATTAAGCACTGACTACCACCAAACATCAGAATGAATAACAGGGCAGTAAGCTAATGTGGTCTGAAAGGTAAAATGGCAGAGCCTCACTATAGGTGCAAACCCTTTCTGATCATGTCTTGATGCGTGCTCAATAATCCAGGTAACAAAATCAAAGAAGGTTGAATCAGGTCATCTGGATACAATGTTTATTGACAGACATATTTCATCACTCATCTAAGTGACCGCCCAGTCTAAACTGACTGCAGGTATCCCCACTCCTTATAAACAATACAGTGGCATAACGACCAAAACCAACGATCAGTTTCATATGCAAATAGGACCATTTATATGAACATTAACTACAGTTTTAATGGCCATGTGTACTAGTCACAGAGGATTGGGGAATTTTTGGAATGTACTCTTAGATGAAGCAGTGGAGGTACCACTACTACTTCTTTTGGCTGCTCCCGTTGGAGGTCCATATGGGGGCAGTCTGTGTGAAATTACAAAACGACCCCACCCTTAGCAATAGGACCACCCTTAACATGGACCAAGTGTGTCTGCTCCTGAAACTGTCTTCAGTCCACATAGGGGGGGCTAGTATTATAGGCAGAGCCGTGTGTGTGCTATGGGTTCCCCAGTCTCACCTGTAGTGGCCATCTTGTATATGGAGGAAGTGGAAAAGAGGGCTCTGATGTCCTACCCAGGGACACCACATAGCCATTGGTTCAGATTTGTGGACGACAACTGGGTTAAAATTAAATCTCAGGGCATACCACATTTCACCGACCACATTAACTCTGTGGACACCACATCAAGTTCACCAGAGAGGATGTGAAAAATAACAGGTTAGTCTTCTTAGACTGTGAAATTGCAGTTGGTGTTGGGGGACATTTGATTGTTATATTTACCGTAAACCAGCACATACTGATCAGTACTTAAGGTTTGACTCTCATCATTCACTGGAGCACAAACTAGGAGTCATCAGGATGCTGTACCACCAAGCTGACAACATCCCCACCAATGTAGGAAGAGGAGAAATCCCACATTAAACAGGCCCTGGTTAAGTGTGCTTATCCTAACTGGGCATATGTCAAAGCCCAAAGCTGATCGAAGAGAGAAGGACAACAGCTGCCTAAGTGTAAACCAGTGGTGATTCTGTATGTGTCGGGAGTGTCAGAACAGTTGAGACGAGTATTTTCCAAACACTGTGTCTCAGTTGCTTTCAAACCCCAAAACACGCTGCACCAGAAGTCGGTCCATCCAAAGGATTGGATCCCCTGGCACAAACAGAGCACTATAGTGTACACTGTTAAGTGCCAGGAGGATTGCCGTGACTTGTACATTGGGGAAACCAAACAGAGGCTGGCCAAGAGAATGGCACAACACAGACGAGGTAACACGTTAGGCCAGGACTCTGCAGTCTACACCCATCTGCAGGCCAGTGGCCACTCTTTCATGGATGAGGATGTGCACATCCTTGATAAGGAGGAACGCTGGTTTGAACGGGGAGTCAAAGAGGCCATCTATGTGAAGAGGGAACGGCCATCCCTAAACCTGAACGTTTACAATGCTGTGACTGCAAACATTCCCAAATCCTCTATGAATAGTACACATGGCCATTGTAACTCTAGTTAATGTTCTTGCCCCTATTTGTATATGAAACTGATCATCGGTTTCGGTCATTAAGCGACTGTATAATTTATAACGGTGGGGATACCTGCAGTCAGTTTAGACCGGAGAGGTCACTTAGACGAGTGATGGAACCTATCTGTCAATAAACGTATCCAGATGAACTGATTCAACCTTCTTTGAGATGCATGTTATGTGATTGGTGTGTTAATGACGGTTTGTGGGGGCCCAGTGTGTGTGTGTGTGTGTGTGTGTGTGTGTGTGTGTGTATCAAAACAGAATCTCAAACTCACCACAACTGTCCCACGCTGACCAGAGAGTGGTAGAGCACCCATAACGTTGCCATGATCACCATATTGGCCATCCCGGTCATCAGGACGAATCCTGACAGCGCCATACCCACAAGGGCGATACCATCAAGGTTGACATCCATATCACTCCAGTCCAGGAACCAGAGGACTGAGGGGGTGTAGGCCAAGGCGGCCATGCCAATCTTACCCCCTACATATCGCTTAACGCTGTTGAGGTAGTCCTTGCAGGGCATCAGCCCTCGCTCTCCTATCAGCTGCTTGTTCTGGTTGTAAGCCACGCTGAATGCAACAACTGTGGAGACAGAAGATGGAGTAGAGAGGGTGGAGAACGTGTAAGGAAGAGAGGAACGCGCTATTTTATCGACGACGGAAAAAAAAAAACGCAAACAGCAGTGTAATATTTCACCAACCAAACACTCAACTGACCGAACTTTATTTAGATAGCATGAAATGCCATTTCCATTAAGCGAAAGTGCATGGAGAGAAAGGTTGAGGAGAGCCTGGAGAGGTGGAGGTATGCACTGGAGAGAAGAGGAATGAAAGTCAGTAGGAGCAAGACGGAATACTTATGCGTGAATGAGAGAGAGGACAGTGGAATGGTCAGGATGCAAGGAGTGGAGGTGACAAAGGCATTTGAGTTTAAATACTTGGGGTCAACTGTCCAAAGTAACGGGGAGTGCGGTAGAGAGGTGAAGAAGAGAGTGCAGGCAGGTTGGAGTGGGTGGAGAAGTGTCAGGAGTGATTTGCGACAGAAGGGCATCAGCAAGAGTTAAAGGGAAAGTTTACAAGATGGTTGTGAGACCAGCTATGTTATATGGTTTGGAGACAGTGGCACTGACGAAAAGACAGGAGGCGGAGCTGGAGGTGGCAGAGTTGAAGATGCTAAGATTTTCACTGGGAGTGACGAAGAAGGACAGGATTAGGGACGAGTATATTAGAGGGACCGCTCAGGTTGGACGGTTTGGAGACAAAGCAAGAGAGGCAAGATTGAGATGGCTTGGACATGTGTGGAGGAGAGATGCTGGGTATACTGGGAGAAGGATGCTGAATATGGAGCTGCCAGGGAAGAGGAGAAGAGGAAGGCCAAAGAGGAGGTTTATGGATGTGGTGAGGGAAGACATGCAGGTGGCTGGTGTGACAGAGGAAGACGCAGAGGACAGGAAGAAATGGAAACGGATGATCCGCTGTGGCAACCCCTAACAGGAGCAGCCGAAAGTAGTAGTAGTAGAATGGAGAGAAAGGTTATGATACGGGAAGAAAACTATTTTAAGACTCTGCATCTGCACAAGCGAAATAAGCCTTGGGGTTAAAATCTCCTGCGCCGTCGCTGGACGGGTCAGCTGACCCGACGGCGCGCTCGCCTAAACTTTGCGCGGCTCGTCACTACTCACAGTAGATGAAGGCGACGGAGCGCAGCAGCACGATCCGAGTGAGCCAGTAAGTCCCAGTCCGCGACGGAAACGTCCCCTTTTCACTCTCTCGGGCTTTCCCGTCGTCGTCGCTGGTTTCCTCGTCGCTGCCACCCGGGTCGGTCCCCGTCCGACGTGTGGCAACGCGTCTTTTCCTCAGCGAGCTCTCCGACGAGTCGCCGCTGGCCGCCATGTTGCTCTGCGTGGTCATGTGACCATGGGGGGGCGGGGCGAGGGGGCAGCACGCGGGAGAAGTTTGCCTTCAGGGGGGCTTCTTGCCAGAACGCTTCGCATGCCTCTGATTGGCTAAAACCTTTAACCGTAACCCCACCCTAACCCTAATTTTAACCATTTCGAGCCCGGAGCGTCATCAGTTGTCTGGCAGCGAAACAACCAATCACAGCAGCGGCGTCCCTCCGATTGAGCCAATCTGGCGCCAGCCTCACCGGGAAGCCTTGGAGCTCACCTTACCTTACCTAACCCCGAACTAACATTAACCTAACCGATCGCTAACCTTAACTAACCGATAGCTAACCTTAACTAACCGATAGCTAACCGATCGCTAACCTTAACTAACCGATAACTAACCTTAACTAACCGATAGCTAACCTTAACTAACCGATAGCTAACCTTAACTAACCTAACCTCTGGTTACTGGAGGATTGGGGGTTGGAAGACTTTCTGGCAGAAAGCCCCTCCCGGGGGTGGGTGGGTGGGGGGGTAGAATTTTCAAGGGAATAAACAAACACACGAATTACAAATCAGCACAATAGTATTAGTATAATTAGTATTATTGCTAGATTAGGAGATTATGAATGGTTATATTTCTAATTGAGATGAATGTTGTTGTCCCCCCCCCCCCACCCCATTATTTTCCGGTCGTATCAGCGCAGCACTTTGCTGCAATAGGACGAAGTGAATATCTATTATCTGGGCCCAGCTTTCTGCGCATAATGTGGCAATACATATCCCTCTGTGTGTGTGCACCGTGTTAAAAAGAATGAACAATTGCTAATAGCTTATAATGTGCATATGACTTCACTCTATAAGCACACTATATGTGATATAGGAGCCTGACTCTTATTTCACCAATGAAAATAGAATATCAGCCTGAGCATCTTGCTGCAGAGGTATTGGTGACATGGTGGGCGACTTTACACTAATATTGGTTTGAGAAGCAATAAAGTGTGCAGTATGCAAGTACTTTTCAAAATACAGTAAAGAAATAGTGTAATACACCTGTTTTCACTGCGGTCACTTAAAACCTTTAAAGCAGTGTTTCTCAACCCAGTCCTCAAGGAACCCCTATCCTGCAGATTTTCTCTGCAACCCTGAATAGGTACCTGTTTGTAGTAATTCAGCAGTGAATGTCAGAGTTTGCACACCTTGCATAAGTAAGTGCCGTGAGATGATTGGTTGAGTAAGTACAAGCAGGGCTACCTATGCAGGGTTACAATTAAAATCTGCAGGATAGGGGGTCCTTGAGGACTGGGTTGAGAAGCACTGCTTTAAAGACTATAAATGTGATTGTCCACCAAATAACACAGACTTGATACGCCCTGTAACTGTAGGCTACTAATTCTTCTACTAATTATTAGGCCCAGTTTATATAGGCGCAGTCACGCGAGAGTGGATCACCATCTAACGAACTTTCGGATCACGGCTCAAGGTTCCGCTTGCACGACCAATTTTAGGCTTACAGGTTTACATCAAAGCTCATAATGGGTGATTAGTATATTACACCCACAGGAGAGGAAACAGAAGAAAACCGGACAGAGGTGCACGTCTACCCCCCCCCCCATACAACCCCCCCTCTCGCTCTCTCTAAGGGGCTCACCTTCATTTTATCAATGAGTTTTTATGAATGATACCGCAGTCGACACCGCCCTATCGCTCTCGCGCCCTGCCATCCCCGCCCGTCTCGTAATGCCAAAGAAGATGCATCGGCTTCGCGAGAGCCAATGGCATGAGAGGGGTGGAGCGTCTCGAGACAAGTAAAAGTAAATTGGGAAGCAGGCGGCGGCTCACAAAACCTGTAGTCTATAACCCCGGGATGGTGTGAGGACCAGCGACAGCCGGCGGAGGACAAGTGATTCGGGATTTCACCGTTAGTTTTGCATCGACGGTGGTGCTATAGAGGTGCCGCCGCCGCGCGCGTCCGTGCCATAATTGGAGAGGCCAATTAAGGATTTCGCCGCACAGAATCACATGACGCAAACTCTCATCAGCGACCGAATATGAGTGAGAAGAAGAAGTCTCCCGACGCACATCCGTGCAGCCCGGCGGCCAGCTGCAGCAGCGGCTCTGCGTCGCAGCCAGAGTCGGACTCGGACTCCCCGGCCTCCCCCGCGGGGTCGGACGGCCGGGGGCCAGCCCGCCCGCCCGGCATGGCACACAGGCGGGACGGCGAGCCGCGGGAAGATCGCTTCCCCGCCTGCATCCGCGACGCGGTGTCCCAGGTGCTCAAGGGGTACGACTGGACGCTGGTGCCGATGCCCTCTCAGGGGGAGAGGGGGCAGAAGAGTAATAAGCCTCACGTGAAGCGACCGATGAACGCCTTCATGGTGTGGGCGCAGGCTGCACGGAGGAAGCTGGCGGACCAGTACCCCCACCTGCACAACGCGGAGCTCAGCAAGACGCTGGGCAAACTCTGGCGGTGAGCATCTTCGAATGAGATGAGGGAATGATTTATTCTGGACCAATCCCCCCCCCCAAAAAAAAACAAAAAATGTCCTGCAAAGAATAGGGAATACCAAACAGTTGCAAATAATTGTGCGCAAAATTGTGAGAGATATCTGAGGACTGGGGGGAGGGGGGGTGGTCCTACAAAAAAATGAATGAGACGTTAGATTTTCCTATTTCTAAATTAACATGATAATCGTCATTGGTAAGAAAACTGGGGGGGGGGTATTCCTGCACCCCCCCACCACCACTCTCAGCCTGTCCCTCGCCTTGTATCATTTGGTATAATTCATGTTGCATCCGAGGTAGGACTTCACGGAAACGCCATCGGCAGACAAGCAAGTAGGACGTGCTGAGCTCAAACAAATGAATATCCGAGTATTTTTAAGTGTTTCTGATTTGTCCGATTGCTTTTCTGGTCCGCAAAGCATCAGTTTTACAATGTCAGCGTTAATTGCTCAGTCGGGATATATGGCGCAAAGAAGGCTGAATCGGTTCATGTGGATACAATGTTTATTGGCAGACACGTTTCATCACAGTGACGTCCTCAGACTGATGACGGGAGGAACTCTGTGAATGGCACACCACTGTACACCACTGTCAGTAGAAGTTGTATCCAGATGAGGCGACTCAACCTTCTTTGCTTTCTTACCTGGATTACTGAGCACGCAGCAAGACAACTGAAGCTGCTCAGCTGGTCGTTATGCAGTCAATACTGCAGGCCTCCAATCCCAAACTTAAGACAACAAGGTCACACGACCGTTGAGCTTTGCATCTATGACACTTTCTGTTCTTGTTTTTCCACAAGATTGTGATGGCAGTGTACCCTTCCAAAAAGAGACATCCGCCACTCGAGTAGTGACACATCTACAAAACGATAGTTGGCGTGATAATACAAGTCGCTTCTGAAATTTACTGAGATGAGTCGAGCTTAAAAGCATTTTGGGGCAAGTTGTCGTCCATGTTTTTAATACTCGATGTTAAAACTAAACCATGTCCGTCCATCCACTATCCAAACTTTCACCTGTATACATCTTGTTCAGCATTGTCATTGTTTCCATGAGAGATCCGGTCAGTTAGTAGTCTCCCAACTCTTCTCGCCAGCCTGCTCTCTGAGAGCGAGAAGCGTCCCTTCATCGAGGAGGCCGAGAGACTACGGCTGCAGCACAAGAAAGACTACCCAGACTACAAGTACCAACCTCGGAGACGCAAGAGCATCAAACCAGGCCAAGTGGACTCGGTCCCCCGGCCCACGCTGACCCAGCAGCACCAGCAGAGCTTGTTTAAGACCGAACCAGGGATGGTGAAAATGGTCGGCATGGAGAATGTACACCACCATTACCATTTGGACAGAACAGGTACTCGTATCGTTCACATATTTGTTTTTCAGAATTTATCCCTTCCCATATCGAGCTAATCCTTTTCGACACCTCGGGTATTTAAATATGGAAGCAGGGTTAGTCAAAGCCTACAAATAAACTTTTTTTTTCCCCCGCTCTCATTTGTTGCTTAGGTCAACCTCATGGCCCGCCAACGCCTCCCACCACCCCTAAAACGGACCTGCACCTCGGGATCAAACGCGAGGGTCATCAGCCCCCGGATGGCAGCACCAGCTTAGTTCCTGGTACCAGTCGTCAAAACATCGACTTCAGTAACGTGGACATCTCAGAGCTCAGCACCGACGTCATCAGCACCATGGAGGGGTTCGATGTCGGCGAGTTTGACCAATACCTGCCTCTCGGCAGTCATGGCCCTGCCTCTTTACCGCCGCCAGATAACGGCCACGGATCCAACACCCCCTCTGGATCGCTCAAACTGCCTTACGCCCACTCCCACTCCACCACCATTCCCCCGTGGGCTCCTAAAATGGGCTCCACACCAGGGATAGCTCCTCCCTCCATTGTGTGCTCACCTAATAACGAGAGCGACTCCAGGCCTCAAATCAAAACTGAGCAGATGAGCCCGGGTCACTACAGCGGCCATTCCTCCCACTGCTCTTCTTCTGCCTCCCCTCCGCCACCGTCCCACCCCGAGTACACCTCCCAGGGCTTGGCGATGTGTTCCGCTCCATCCTCCTCCACCATGGGCCAGTGTGACTACACAGATCTCCAAAGCCCCAGCTACTACAGCGCCTATTCAGGGTACCCCACCGGGCTCTACCAGTACCAGTACTTCCACTCTCCTCACAGGCCCTACGCTACGCCACTTATCAACAGCCTGGCGTTGGCACCACCACCCTGCAGCCCTTCCGGCAGTTGGGATCAACCTGTCTACACCACACTGACTAGGCCCTGAGGGGAAAGATGGAAAAAAAAACATTTGAAAAAACACGCTAATCCGCAAGGGCAAAATGCAACCAGCAGTTAAAAATGTTGCATACTTAGAATGGCTTTTAGGAATCAGGACGGGATTACATCATATTCTCACCGAGCCTTACTGAACATCCCCACTGTCAAACGGCGAAGCAACAATTAAAAAAAAAAAAGAGAAAAAAATATGAAGCTTGCTAGCTGATTTAAGAGGTTCTTCTTTAAACCTGCAATGTGGGTGTTTTGTCTCCCCCTTCTGGTAGTGAGAGGTATTACCTCTCTTCTTTCAGCGCTCTCCAACGAGGAGGGGCGACACCAAGGGTTATCCGAGTTTGCCCTCGCCGTCGATCGCTTTTTATTAACTTTAATCCTTCTTCTGGACACCGAGTATTTTTCTTCCCCCTCCGGAGCGTCAGAAACTTTTCTTGGCCACATCTTTTTCCGCCATAGCGGCCAAGCCCGGCAGCTTTCTGGCACCAAGCCCTGACGCTTCGTCACACGGAGGTTCAGCTCTGGCAAAGCAATCATCGCTTCTTCTTCTTTTTTTTTTTAACGTTATGAACATACAATCAGAAATGTTCGGACATTCAGCTGTTAAGTGAAATATACATCCTTATATAGTTTACATTTCTACGAGTGGAAGTGGAAAACGCAGACATTGCCGGTTGACGTAAAACGCATCACTTCCGGTGCGCCAGCGCGGGAATGTCGCCCCAGACACCAGATTTAAAACTCCGGTATACTGCAAAATACAGAGAGATTTGAGTAGTGGCGACAGGCTTGGTCGTCAGTGTCACGGACATTCCTCTATGTGTACAAGTTCCGCATTCCAGCCTTAACCATATTTATAATGGTTTTACAGTGACCAGCATTTATTGCAGTTTTTTTGGGGGGGGGGGGCAAAGTGACTCTAAACAAATTCACCAATGACATGTCTTAAGCCGGCATCAATACTCAGCATATAGCACAAACGCAGCAACCTCGGTTTGCTTGTGAATCTGTCGTCGTTCTCACATTGCTTTGGAACTCAGATTTGGGATTAAAGTGCAGAAAGTGCACACGGTGACGAGGCAAAACAACACCCAGGTCTGACCTGGCAGTTTGAGACTGGACAATATTTTTGCCGTATGGAAACATGGACAAGGTTCCAGTTTTCTTTCGCCAACGTGGGCTATTTTTCTATCACAACTAAGATGTTTTCATTAACCTTTGATTCCTCTGTGAGGACAAACTGAAAATCTTCTGTGGAATCTGGAAAACCTGTCATAAGTGCTCCAATGCTAGAAATATGTTTCCGTGTCGACGCTCTCAATGTTGACTTGCACTATTTCATGGCCTTGCTGCGTGCATTGCATTGTATTTGACATGTAGGTTAACCATCGCAGAGATGTTACAATAAACATTTGCATGTCCAGGCGCCTAACCGTCACACTTATCAAACCGTAGCGTGATCTTGATTACGGATCACCCACAGTTACGGGCAAACCCAACCGGCGCAAAGTGCAGTCAGGATCCATAGTTACCCAGTAGACACCAACCGGTTAACACGGCAACTCCAAACCTTAAATCATGCAAGGTCTATTTTCGCCAGTCTGCAGACTTCCTGCCAATACCCCTGGCTAGCCTCATTTCCAGTTTATTAACTGTCTGACAGGTGTTCCAGTTGTGTTTCCTGTGCCGAGGGATTAGCCGATTTCACAGTGCTAGCTCCAGTTGGGCCCTCCACTATAGGAGCTGATGGACAGGACAGCTGGACTGGGCTCACCCCACATATAGCGCTCAAATTTATGTCCCATCGGCTTATAATTCAACGGAGATAATGCACCGGGGTGCCCCGGGCCTTAGACTGAGGAGACGAGACAGCTGGGGAGATTTGCGGAGAAATTTGTGAAAATATTAGCCAGAAAGTGATTAAAACAACACTCATCGTGGCCACATATCATGTTGGTAACTTCTTACTTTGCAGCGTTGTGATTACAGCTTGACCTCCCCAACACAATCTGCACAGTACGATCACATGGTTGCGTTGCCCTTTCGCATATGCTGAATATGCCGAGGAAATTTAACCCCCTTCACCGTTTGTCGTGTGCATAAAAAACCCTTTCCACGGGATAAGGCACATCTTAACACGGTGAGACGATCCCTCTGCTTGTGGGTGGTGTTGCTCATGTGTGCACGTTGAGCCGGCGTGCACCGTGCAGCGGAGGAGGCCCAGAGTCGGTGCCTCTCCCTCCATCTGCCGGGCATGTCAGCGTCTTGGGTGGACTAAGCATGCAACATGTGGCAGAACTGGCCGCGGATCACAATGGGAGTCCACAATGGAGGGGGGAGGGGGGTGGGTGGGTGCAGAAACCCAAAATGTTGTCCTCAATTTTCCTTGAAGGACCCCTATGCCCCCCAACTTCTAGGGGGGGGAAAATTGTATATTTGCTGAGAAAAGTGAACAAGGGGGAAAGCAGTGTTGTTGGTCTCCATATATTCTGAGTGACTGTTTGGTATGACGGTCAAAACATGGAGGGTTCGATATTCACCAACATCTGATTTATATCGCAGACCATTCAGACTACTTGTATGCCGGATTTACAAGTAACAACGGATTATTAACTGATATCTTGTACTTTGTTGGATATTTTGTAATTTGGTAATAAGATGGGACTTTAACCGGATCAATAAATGCATTGTTTTTGAAATGACCCGCGTGCGTTGTCTTTAAAGGCGGCTGGGCGGGCGTCCACGCTTCAGAGACCCACGCGGGAGGCGACACCGTGACAGAGGACGTGCACGTGACCGTCCCCTTGCACGCGTGCACGGATACTGATACTTGCCAACATGGAGGTCCCACCCCTCACCGTAAGACAAACCGATGCTGGGCTGCATCCTTGCGTCTTGTCTTTGCTTCATCCTCCTGAGCAAACGTCTGGAGAGAGACGAGTTTCACCTTTGACCTTTCGGGCCACGGAGCGCGATGACGTGTAGTCTGGCGCTGTGACGACGGAGACGGGTCAGGGTTTGGTGGGACCGTCACACAAGTATGTCCCTGCCTAAAGGCCTCAAAAGCCGGACCCATCCTGCAAGCTGAGCACATCTGATCTCTCCAGTCCCAGCAAAGTTCACGGGTCAACAAGGGGGGGGGGGGGGTGGTGTCTGCAACATTAACGCAGGAGATAAGCGGGAGAGATGCATGATGGGAGACCTCTACAATAACTACCACTGTATGCTGGACGCACACACACACGGTGGCCACTGAGGTCCCGCCCTATTTAAAACACTTCCTCTGCGGGTCTGACCTGGCTGCTGCAGCTCAGTAGCTCACTGTCTGAGCAGTTTACCACGACGACAGGGTTTCCAACGACAACAAGCCGGCCAGACAGAAACAACATTGATTTACCCATGATTCCACAGGGCCCTGGAGCCGGCGTGCAGGCCACGGGGCGCGCGCGCGTGTGTGTGTGTAGGAGGGGCCAGATTCCTCAGGAGATAGTTACGTTGGGTCAGGCCACCAGACACTCGTATACACGTTGTGCACATAAAGCAGAGGACATATACACAAATATGTATATTAAAATGAATTTAGGAGTAGCAGGGGGACGCCTGCTGCCTGACTTTTTATAGACCTGTTTTTTTGTCCTAGCTGAAATTTCAGAATACTTTTAAAATAATAAAAAAAAAACTAAAACTATTGAGTACTCATCTACCTGTAAACGTCGAGCACCATCTAGCGGTCACATGTGGGTATTGCATCTAACGCAAGGCTGCAGAGGGTTGCAGGTGATACCAGCAGGCACTGCCATCCAGCCCTTACTTACCTTCTGCATAGGGAGATAAATGGAGGAGAAAGGGGTAACCAAGAATATTAAAGAAAAAACAACAACCCACAAACCCGGAACACACACACACACACACACACACACACACACACACACACACACATACACACACACTCCGCATGTAAGAGCTCGAGTCAAAGCCGACTGCCAAGAGTTCACTTCAGATTCATCTGTAATGACAATCATTTTTTTTTATGATGAAATAAATTACCACAATGATCAGAGGATTCAAACAACAATGTGTCTTAAAAACAAGGATGGAATAAAAAACCGTAGAAGCGTCGAATCAAATAAATTACAATCCCGTCACGTCACAATCCTTGAAAGCAGCATTCACCGTCCACAATAACCCAGTCTGTACACATGGCAAAACAAACAGAGCAGCTCTCAGACCGTCTTCTGCCCAGGATGCAAAGCAGGAGACTCCGGCTACGTTATCTGAGATTTGTGATGCATGGAGTGTATATATATTTATGTATATATATATATATATATTTTTTTTTTTGTTATGCATATATGTTGTTAACAGCACCTTGCAGTTTCAGGTTTCAGCAGAGTCAAAAGCCGGAGAACCAGCGTCGCCTCCTCTTTGCTCCCGTGAGGAGTTAAAATGAAAAACTTCACAATTCCATACATGATAAGCCAGTCATCAAAACTGTACATTCAATAAATTAAGTATGCGTCGCCTCCGTTAAGCACACAGTGAAATAAAGCTAGATTACATAATTACACTAGATTACAGGAACCGTAGGATGAATCATTTCCCAGACGAAAGACAAAACAAAAAACAAACACACAACCCTTGTGGATGAGGGATGGTGGGGTGTGGCGAATGATGAATTGCACAGGGCTGAAGGGGAGGGGCTGACGGCTGTGACATCATCGGACCTCTGGCCTCCAATCTCCAACATGCCGTTAGAGTTTCAGTTGAAACCTCAGCACGGTACAGGTAGATCCTTGCCCCCTTGTTCGTTTCTTCTTTTGATTATTTTATCTTGTCTCGCTTACCCCCCCCTCCCTCCCTCCGATCTCCAGCGGTGTCTGATCGCACAGTTCTTTCTGATCTGAATGAGACTGGGTCAGTCCAGATGAGTTGAGGATCAGCAAAGCCCCGGTCCTTAAGGCTTGTGTTTAAAATGGGCCTCCACTGCGAAGACAAGGGAATGAAGACGGGTTACGAGGACGGCAGCGGACACCCTGACGACCGCCACGCCAATGCACTTCATCATACAACACAATAAGCATGTCAGTTATGCTCCAACAGGGAGATAACTACTATATTAAATCCTATAAACCGGCTCCAGCAGGCTTTCCTCCGGCTCAGGAGAACACACCTCACTGTACCCCCCCCCCTTTTCTTCCAATTGTACTTGGCCAATTAATTACCCCACTCTTCTGAGCCGTCCCGGTCGCTGCTCCACCCCCTCTGCCGATCCGGGGAGGGCTGCAGACTACCACATGCCTCCTCCGATACATGCGGAGTCGCCAGCAGCTTCTTTTCACCCGACAGTGAGGAGTTTCGCCAGGGGGACGCAGCGCGTGGGAGGATCACACTGTTCCCCCTCCCCACCGAACAGGCACCCCAAGAGGAGGCGCTAGTGCAGCGACCAGGACACATACCCACATCCGGCTTCCCACCCGCAGACATGGAACAATTGTGTCCGTACGGATGCCCGACCAAGCCGGAGGTAACACAGGGATTCGAACTGGCGATCCCCGTGTTGGTCTTTTCAGGTTATTTCTGACTTTTTTTGTGTGCGTTATTTGTGGGTGCTTGACGGTTGAAAATGGTCATAATTCGACGAGAAAAAGAAATCGCCCAACCTCATAATCGCGATCTCTTGTTTTCCGTCAAACATCTATTTTCCTCACTTTCCGTATATACGTGTTCAACATTCACGTCTTTTGTGCAGCCATTTCTTTATTTTGTCAATACAAACGTAAAATATTCGGCTGTATTGCAGTTTCAATAAACACACGACATTCGCAGGTCACTTTTATACCAAAACAGCTTGTCCCCTGTGGAGTCGTGACCTGGCACGCCAGGAAAATCCCTCTGCCCCATTCGTTTCCATCCCTACAGCCTGCTGGGTTGCGGGAATCGGCTGGAAGGTTCGGGCCTGGTTTGACATCTGCTCTGTCACGGTTGGTCCATCGCATGTCAACAGAGGCTGGCGCAAGTAACGGAAGAAATAAAGCATCAACCGAACGAGCTGAAGTTACAATTAATCCTGAGCTGGCCCGGTGACGGATGGGGCCGTGAACATTCTGCCACAGTCTGTTTTCACCCGTCCAGACTGTTTTAGAGTTCACTGATACTATAGTTTGGGTTGCACTTGTGTAGGTGTGGATTACAATGCTCGATGCCGATACCACATCAGACCCTACCAAGGCCGCGGGGGACAAAAATGTTAAAAGTTTAAAAAATCCCATTAATACAGTTACAGACGTTGCTAGGCCACATAAAACGATTCGATTGGTCGCTGCCTGTCAATATTCGCTTCTCCATCCATTCACTCGTTCTCCAAACCGCTTATCCTGCTCTCAGGGTCACGGGGATGCTGGAGCCTAGCCCAGCAGGCACTGGGCCGCAGGCGGGGGAGACACCCTGGACAGGCCGCCAGGCCATCACAGGGCCCACACACACACACACATTCACATCTAGGGACAATTTAGTACGGCCGAGTCACCTGACCTACATGTCTCTGGACTGTGGGAGGAAACCCACGCAGACATGGGGAGAACATGCAAACTCCACACAGAGGACGACCCGGGACGACCCACCAAGGTTGGACTACCCCGGGGCTCGAACCCAGGACCTGCTTGCTGTGAGGCGACCGCGCTAACCACTGCGCCACGGCGCCGCCCTATTCGCTTCTCATTTGCATACATTCCATCGGCTGATATATTTGCTTCGCTCCAGTGTGTCTTCTCAAAAAGCCAACAAAAATGAAGTCTTTTGTTGATTACATCAAGACGACAGATGGCATTTGGACTTATCGTCCATCAGCACTTCTACAATTCAGTAAATGACAAAAATTTTCAGTGGTCAGAAAACATTTGGTTAATTTACATAATCAAGTCTTTAGTTCAATGACGACAATCAAGTGCTAGACAGTGTTTTTATAATTAGCCAGTGAGTAGCGGTAGCAATGGTGGACAGCTGAAGTCAGTCGTCGTAGCTAAAACACGGCAATGAACTCAGCCCCGTTAGCTCCGTCTGTAACGGAAACACATCCAGGACCAACCTCGTAGAGAACTTGGGCTAGTAGTGTCTTAAGAGTGAGGGCCGTTTCCTGTACCTGCATATTCCTGTGGTCTCATTGGTCGGTTGATGACCCTCTGGAAGGCTGCGATCCAATCCCGTTGCTCGGCCTCGGTTTCGCAGGCAAACAGGAACTTCCTGTCTGGTGTTACTATGGTGATGCCATGGTTCCAATGGTAGCCTTGGGTGGACGGGGGCAGGCCGGAGAGCACAGTATAACTGTTCTCCTTGCTGCCAATGAACACCTCACCCCTGGCATAGGCATCCTGGGGGGGGCAGAAAGAGGGAGAGAGAGAGAGAGAGAGAGAGAGAGAGAGAGAGAGAGACATACATATATGAAGGTGAGAGAGGTGGCAAAGAAAATAGATTTAGAAGAATGAGGTAAAGAAAAAAATAGAGAACGACGCAGATACATATGTGATCATAGATGGCGCTCTTTTCAAAATATCATCTGACTTGCTCGTTTCCATTAAGAACGACCTGTAAGCAAACCACATGAGTCAAAGTGGGAGTCTCTCACCAGAGGGTCTTTAAAATACATCAGTCTCCTGTCGTCCATAGTAAACCACCTCTTCTTAAAGCCCTCCGTGTGCTGGGGAGAAGAGAGAAGAGCCGAGTTACAGCCGCCAGTTTGACGACTGAGACAACTGGTGGCGTTAGCGTTTGGGTCGTGTTACTGTGACGCTGAAAATCAAGGACTGAATTACATTTCTTAAGCCCTGATCTCCTTTTCATTGTGTTGGTAGTGTCTGATGAATGTAGGGGGAAAAAAAAAAAGCACCGACCTTGGGCCCCGTCTTCTCCATAAAGCCCTCCTTCATGAAGTTGCGGGTCAGTTTGGGCACCAGCTAGAGAGAGAGGGGCGGGAGCCGGTCAGGTGCGGATTAGACACTGGTACGAAGACCCAAATCCCACAAGCACTAGCCCGTGTACTTTACCATCTTAAACCAGCAACCTGTCAGTGGCTACTGGAGAGGACATTGGGATTATTATCATCAGGGCCGAACCATCGTGGACAAAAATATCGACGCTGGTATTTCTGTTTTTCTGCAACACGCATCGCAACGTTCAAGAATAACAAGGATTACGTTTCACCAGACACAGGCAGCTCCTAACTTTAAAATCCCCCCCTGCAAAGGGGATTTTAGAGGGGGAAACGAGTCAGTAAATCAGAGCAAATCGTATTATTTGATGGGGTGTCTGGGTGGTGCAGTGGTCTATTCCGTTGCCTACCAACACGGGGATCGCCGGTTCGAATCCCCGCGTTACCTCCGGCTTGGTCGGGCGTCCCTACAGACACAATTGGATGTGTCTGTGGGTGGGAAGCCGGATTTAGGTATGTGTCCTGGTCACTGCACTAGCGCTTCCTCTGGTCGGCTGGGGTGCCTGTTCAGGGGGGACTGGGAGGAAATAGTGTGACCCTCCCCCGTGCTACGTCCCCCTGGCGAAACTCCTCACTGTCAGGTGAAAAGAAGCGGCTGGCGACTCCACGTGTATGGGAGGAGGCATGTGGTAGTTTGCAGCCCTCTCCGGATCGGCAGAGGGGGTGGAGCAGCGACCGGGACGGCTCGGAAGAGTGGGGTAATTGGCCGGGTACAATTGGGGAGAAAAGGGGGGGGGGGGGATAAAAAAGAAAAAGAAAAAATTGTATTATTTGTCAAACACGTTAGCATATGAGCAGTCAAAAAAAGTGACTCTTGCTAGATTTTATTTTCAATCAAGCAAAAGGAGCTTTAGCCTGACATGGCTGATGGGTCCAATTTGCCCTACAATGCATCCTTTGCATTGCACCCGCTGCACATTTGTACACTGGGAAATCAATTTAGATTTTACGTTGCTCATCCTGATCATCACAAATATAAAGGGAAGGATAATGGTTAGGCATGCTCCCCTGTTGGATGTGAGGGATGAGTGTGTGAACGTGCTCAAGGCGTGTTGCAGACTTCAGATGAAATCCTGGCTGAAGCGGGGCGTAGCATCAAACACCTCGAGAAAGCTCCTTCCTTCACAAGGTCGGACTGAAGAGCGCCAAACATTTTTTTTTTCCTACTTCCCAAAGCTGACAGTCTGAAATCCACCCCCACTCGCTTGGCCGGGTGTGCTTTGGTGTGAAAATGGGTAGACTTTCAAGTGGTCCATGGTGTCTGTTCTGTTCACTCTCCTCACAGACGCCTCCTCCACCCAGCAGAGGTCCGAGGCCTCTGAGGAAGACCTCCGTCTGAGGGGAAACGGGTCTGTCTGACTCTCTGCATTGTGATTACAGACACACCCAGAAACACGGCGGGAGATCGAAGGGGGCCGTGGAGGGCATCCGGCCACAGAGATGATGCACAGCGCCGACCGCGCCTTCGAGATGATTCGGGTTGGGAAGGGCGTGACATGGATTAGGTGTGTGACGTGTTCGTACGAAGCGTGATATGAGCTAGTGTGTTTGAACATGCTGAGCTCTTTTCAGCGTGTGTGCTGTCTGGCCAGTAGTGGGTTTGGGCTGGGGGCCAGTTTGTGTGTGTGTGCTTGTGTGTGCATATGGCACCAACACCACCATCAGACACCACATCATTAATTTGGGGGGGGGGGTGCTGAAGGCAGACATCCCGGACAGGTTGGCAGTTCATCGCAAGCCCCCCCCCCCCCCCCGGCTTCACACACTCACACACATTCAGTACAGTGTCCAAATCGCCTCACGTGCATGTCTTTGGACCGTGAAAGGAAACCAGGACATCTGGTGGAGACACACACAGAAGGCCTCAGACGCAATCCAGTAACCTTCCTGCTGCAGCGCCAGCCGGCAGGCCGTCATGCAACTCCCGATACTAACGTGCACTGTTGGGACGGGGGTCGATTCGGCCTAAAATTGCGATACGAAGTTGTGACGGTTTCAATATCGCAGCATTTTTCCTGAATCACAACGAAAGAGCTGCCGTGGGAGAGGTTCGACGCAATGATCTCCGCATCTCTAAATGCGAGGATGTGAGGCGTTTACATGTTTACGTAGGAAAGCACACTCGGGTTTTAAGCTTTTCTAAAACAAATGCATTCTGCAGAGCGTTTTCTCCGGAGGACGGCGGTTTTCACATTTTGCTGTCGATTAGAGGGGATGGCGCTTTAAAATAATGGCAATATCGAATCACGATATTCACAACGTCTCGATGCATGCTCAATAATCCAGTAAGGAAATCACAGAAGGTTGAACCAGTTCATCTGGACACAACGTTTACTGACAGATACGTTTCATCAAGTGTCCTCTTCCGTCTCAACTGACTGCAGGTATCCCCACCCTTATAAACAACACAGTGGCCCAATGACCCAAACCAACGATCGGTTTCATATGCAAATTACCGTGACCATTAACTAGAGCTACAGTGTCCATGTGCACTATTCACAGAGGGTCGGGGAATAGCTCAATCACAGCATTGTAAGATGGTGACAGATGTACTCTTACATCTATTCCCCAATCCTCTGTGAATAGTACACATAGCCACTGTTCATCCACCCATTATCCAAACCGCTTATCCTGCTCTCAGGGTCACGGGGATGCTGGAACCTATCCCAGCAGTCATTGGGCGGCAGGCGGGGAGACATCCAGGTCATCACCGGGCCAACACACACACACACACACACACATTCATACCTAGGGACAATGTAGTACGGCCGATTCATCTGACCTACATGTCTTTGGACTGTGGGAGGAAACCGGAGCCCCCCGAGGAAACCCACGCAGACACGGGGAGAACATGCAAACTCCACACAAAGGGCGACCCGGGATGATCCCCAAGGTTGGACTACCCCGGGGCTCAAACCCAGGACCTTCTTGCTGTGAGGTGACCGCACTAACCACTGCGCCACCGTGCCGCTCATTCATTCATTCATTCATGTATGTATCAAATCGGCACTGAAATATTGTTGTAATATCGATTTGGGAGGCACCTGCTGATTCCAAACTCTATTACCGCGCTACAAACATAGCAGGATCGGTCACATGGTCGCTGTTATCATCAATCTTCTGTTAATATCATCTGTTTATAACTGATACCGCCTCCACCAACAAAGGCATCAATTTGGGAAGCTACGGCTGTTGAACCCTTACAACAGACGTACCACAAAGAAAAGACGACGGTGACGATGGAGGATAATGGACAATAAACACATTTGCTTTCCCTGAGTCGAACCTGTGATGGTTAGTGATGGTGAGGACCCAGGATGCGGTCTTTCTGACACCCAACTCACACGGTCTGGTGCCTGATTCATTCAGTTTGCTAGTCTATTTCATCCCTATTGTAGTAAAAGACACATTCCTTCCCAAGTGTGACAATTGCATCACTTATTAACGAATCCTGCATCACTTATTGATGAAATCACCTCCGAGTGTCTGGCTGACAGCAAGACGGATGCGGTTTTGCAACTTTAATGTAACTTGATGGGCTTGAAAGTGTGGGGGGCAATATCAATCAAGATCCCGAAAAGCAATCCACCCCAAAGCGGCTTGAAAACGTCAAACACGTGTAAATTGATAATGGCCCCAACAGAATGACAGGGCAGAAACCGCAGAACGCACGACGCCAAGTGTCCGATTCTGCCTCCTCAGAGGGTTAAAAGATGACATCCTCACCTCCTCGTCACTTGCTCCCGGGAAGGCAACTTGGAGGTAGTGGAACCTGGCTGCCCTGATAGCATTGAACCAGTCAACCATTTCCTGTGGGGAAAGGGCAAAAGAAAAGGTGCTGTGATTTCATTTCCTGTCAGAAGGCAAAAGGAATAACTTCAGATTGAACGCATTTTGGATCTTGAATGGACGTGACCTCGATTTACGGTACATCTACCTGCAAAGCGTAAACACCGTTGCTATACTGAAAGAGAAGTCACTGTATCATGAGAATCACATCATCCTTACTATTATTATCATCATTATCATCATTATTATCATCTATTATTATGGCAAAAAAAAACATATCACCAGCTAGATAAAAATATAAGCAATAAATAAAACACATGAACAACACCTGAGGAAAAAAGAATAAAGCAAAAAAAAAGAATGGTTTTAAAGCAAGAGTGGAAAAGGCTGCATGCATCATGCACATCGCTCTGCAGAACCGTGGAGCCCTTCACGTAATCCTTCGCCTCGACTGTGGCATTGACCAAGACAGCACCAGCCCAGGGTTTCAGGGGCTCACTGCAGCTATTAGGGGGTTAAAAGCTTGGTGAATACTGCAGTGCCGTCGATACACCCTGGGAGGATGAGGACACGGAATGAACCCGGTGAACTCCCTCTATTATGGCTCGCAGTGACATCATCTGCCCAGCAGAGGGGGCAGTGGTCTCTGGTTCTGTTTCTGGGAGCCCGCTGTGTCTCTCCTCCTGTGATGCTGGTTAAGGCCAGGACCCCTCTCCGAGTCTCTACCCCAGCCTTGACTGAATGTATTCCTCTGTCTCACTAGTTCTCGGTTGATTGACTATGGTTTCCCTTTATCCCTCCCTAGTGGGTGGGGGTCACCCTCTTTTTTTTCCTCTTGACCCTTTGACTCTCATTTTCCTTTAAAGCCCGGAGGAGCAGCAGTGGCGTCATAAGTGATGATTTGTGTGCTCAGCACTAAAATCCCCTCAGAGCGAGAGAGAGAGAGAGAGAGAGAGAGAGAGAGAGAGAGAGAGAGAGAGAGAGAGAGAGAGAGAGAGAGAGAGAGAGAGACGTAGAAGGATACACAACCACTCATACCAATATCTACTAGTACATAGAGCCATGCACGACACACACTCACACACGGGCATTTGTACCCCATCAGTAAAAAAAATTGGCTGGTCCATCAAGCAGATTAGGGTGCGGAGGATTTAGCTTAAATCTGATTGGACGGCATAGATCAGGTGACATCCAGATGGCGTTTCTCTGTGTGTGGTAGCGGTGAAAGTGTGTGTGTGTGTTAATGCGGGTGTGGGTGTAGGGAGAGAGAGAAAGCGAGAGAGAGAGAACGACTGAAGCAAGGGAGTGTGGGTATTTTCTCTTCTGCTTGTTTCCTTGAGGTTATTCTCTTTGAGGGCGGTATGAAGGAAAGTAAAGCTGGAGAGCAGAGACACACAGCAAACGTGCCACCGTGTGGCATGTGTGTCCGTGTTGGCTCTGGTACTGCCGGTCTCATGACGGCCGAAAGGTCCTCACAAGGATCCAAATTTCCATCCGCCTGAAAACAGGGACACTTTGCCGGTCCTCACTCCAGAAGGGGCCACATGAGGGTCAACGTGAGGTGAACCAACAGAAAACACTTAAAAGAGTCCCCCATATACGGGAACGCCAGTGTGCGCAGATGTCAGTGTGGATGCCGCGTTGTGTGTTGCGTACCTTGGCGTCGCCGTGGTAGACGAAGATGTTTCTCGTGCTGTTGTCCTTCAGGTAGGTGATCTGCAGGCCGCAGGGGTTGCCAATCTTGGCCGGCTGGAACGTGGCGTTGAGCGTCTCGATTTTCATCATCGCTTTGGGTTCCCTGGCCTTGGCGAGGGAGGCAGCAAGACAGCGAGGGGACGGTCAAATTTAACCACCGGATCAGAATACAAATCCCAATCCCCAATCCGTTTCATTAACCGATTAAACCCCAACATTTGTAGACTCTTGGAAGACTCGCAGGGTCGCCGACAGGAAACACATGAGCTAACCCTAACCCTAACCCTTATCAAAGTGTAACATCAAGTGAACACAGACATTAGAGAATTCAGCGAATCGTCGGCCTGTTCTGATGAATACATCTTTATTTCTGCCCCATACACAGACAGGCCCGGGTACGTTCTGTGTCTGAACCGACTGAACCCGTCTGTGGATAAACAACGCGGCGGGTCTGTGCTGTCCTGCTTACGTCTTGCTTGTTGAAGTACTTGAGCGCCCCCTCTCTCTCCGACAGGATGAACTTTCGGCTCAGGAACTGGCCGTTGTCTCGCCCCCGTTTCCATAGAAACCCCTCCCGGTACCCTGGGCGGGGACAGAGGAATAAAATAAGGGGGGGAGCAAGAGCGAAAGCGAGAGAGAGAGAGAGAGAGAGAGAGAGAGAGAGAGAGAGAGAGAGAGAGAGAGAGAGAGAGAGAGAGAGAGAGAGAGAGAGAGGTCAAAACACTACACGGGAAGAGGGGGAGAGGGGGAGAGGGGGAGAAAACTGCAGCACTGATGGAGAGGCTGTACAGAGTGGGATGATGTGGCGGTAAAGCTACTTGAAACCCTCTTGAGTGTGAAAAGGAGGAAACACTGGAAGATGCAATGACAGTAAGAAGAACAACGAGGGGAGGAGAGAGAGATAGTGGAGAGAGAGAGAGACAGAGACAGACAGACAGTTGGACAGAGAAGAGAGCGAAGAGGGTTTATACGAAATGAAACGAAACACAACACACACACACACACACACACACAGATTGTCCTCTCTGTGCCAAAGACACACTACATCCCTTTCTATGTTAATGATATGCCGTTCTATTTATACCCTGTTACGTCTTCTCTTTTTCAGTCTATTTCTGTGACAAGTCCAGCCAGAAGAGCTCTCCTCCCCTCTTCCACTATTCATCTATAGCTTCTATTTCCATCCTTCGCTCTCACGTCCAGATCTATTTCTGTTGCTTGGACGGGAGAAGACCGCCCGAGCACACACGGGCGGGTTATCAGGTGATAAGCTAACACTGTTAATCTCGACCGATCGCGATAAGATGCAAACGTCCAGCTTCACGCCCGCCCGCTCGGCCGAGATTACGAGCCAGGGTAGACCGCAAGATTAATAATTCACCTTTTAATTGGGTTTAGGGTCATCCTGGCAGCTCAACCACACAGCATTTCCTGCACCGTGTTCTCTGACCTAACAGCAACGCCCTGTGTTTGGATGCGGCCTTAGAGCCCATTTAGTATTCTGCAACCCCCCCCTCCCCCATACTGTCCTATCTAAATAAAACAGAAAGACCAAAAAAAGCAAACAACAAACAGTCGTGTTAGTCTTTCAGTGGATGCTCTTTCAGAGGGGTTGAAGTCATTCTTGAAGAGATGAATTTTCCTCCTAAAAAGAGAGGCGGGCTGCGACTGTGCCGCCCTGGCTGGGGTGGAATGACTGATGCAATGCCAGCCGGATTCACACTCTCAGGCATGCAGGCGAATACACACACACACACACACACACACACACACACACACACACACACACACACACACACACACGCACGCACACACTCGAGGACCTCCTCCCTTTATTGCTGCCTATTCAAGTCTTTCACTCTGCCTCTGCTGCTTGACACACTCTTTTCCTTGCATCCCATCCCTCATTTCCATCTCAACTCACTGACACTTTCTTTCTGTCTCTCTCTCTCTCTCTCTCTCACTTTGTCTCTCGCTCTCTTTCTCTCTCTCTCTCCCTCTCTCACTTTGTCTCTCGCTCTCTTTCTTACTCTTTTTTTCTCTCGCTCTCTTTCTTTCCTTCTCTCTCTTTTTTCTCTCGCTCTGTAGTTCTTTTTTCTCTCTCCCCCCTCTCTTTCTCACTCTCTCCCCCTTTCTCTTTTTTCCCCCGCTCTCTCTCTTTCGCTCTCTCTCTACCCCCCCCCCCCCAATCCCTCTCTGTCTCTCCCCCGGCTTCATTTTCTACCTCCGTTACATGATACTCTTTTCTCTCCTCTCTTCCATTCCACCTCGCCCATTCCCGGACACTTGTTCCTTATTCCTTCCCACTCAACCCTCAGGTTTCCTCTTCCCACTCCTCCTCCTCCTCCTCCTCCTCTATAAATGATCAACAGGGACGATGACATGTGTGTGTGTGTGTGTGGGTGGGTGGGTGGGTGGGTGTGTTGTGCACCCCTGAATTACAGCAGCTTCAAATCCCACCAAGACTCACCGCCAACAGATTAATAAACATACGCAATCGATGGAACAAAACAGTCCAAAAATGCGCCCCTGTGCACCTTTCCACAGAGCTGACCTACGGCGGATGATAAATCTCCTGTGATAGATCCTAAATCTCAAATATGGGCATCAAAATGACGCGCCACTTTAGAGAGGTAAACCTCTCTCTCTGCCTCCATCCATTTCCCCTTCACCGTATCTGCATCTGGATAACCGGTCCTGACATCTCTCCTGTGTGTGTGTGTGTGAACTGCACTCTCTCTCTCTCTCTCTCTCTCTCTCTCTCTCTCTCTCTCTCTCTCTCTCTCTCTCTCTCTCTCTCTCTACCTTTCCTTTCTCTCCCTCTGTTTCTCCGTGCGTCTCTCCATCCTTGGCTCCATTTCTCCCACACTTTCTCTATCACTCTGTCACTCTCCATTTCTCTTCGTCTCAGTCTTTTCCCCCCCTTCCTTTTATCCCTCTCCCACTTTAAGCTCTCTCATACGCTCTCTCTCTCTCTCTCTCTTTGTCTCTTGCATCTTGACATGAAGCATCCACCTACGCTTGCATTACCTCACCAATCAATAGCCCTCTCTGCCGGACCCCCCACCTCCTCTGATAACCCCCCCCCCTCCTCTGCATACCGGATCAATGCTGACACTGACCGCCGTTGAGGCCAGGTTTCTTCCAACGGTCAAAACGCTCCAACACACACACACGCATGCATGGCCGCAAGCACGCACGAGGAGAGGAGGCAGGGTTACAGTCACGGCCATATGCCTGACAAGATGATGCTTCTCGCTTTACGGTAATGTCATCCCACAAGAATGGCAGCTAACAGAGGCAGAGAGCCACAGACTGTCATGCCCAACGGGTTTTAAGAGACACACCAAATCTTACACTTTGCTATAAAGCCACGTCAACTGAACCTTTCAATGTGTGTGTGTGTGTGTGTGTGTGTGTGTGTGTGTGTGTGTGTGTGTGTGTGTGTGTGTGTGCGTGTGTGTGCGTGTGTGCACGCGCAAATGCACCACCTCTGCCAAGGTTCAGTTTATTGTAAACACATGAGGTCATTGCAAGCCAATAGCAGATCTCCATGTCCACTGGGAGAGTGCTTTAGAGTTAAGATGAAATGCGCACACACACACACACACACACACACACACACACACACACACACACACACACAACTGATTGGTAACTATACTATACAGCATTGTGTGACATTGACAGTGACACTGCAATATCTGATGTAATGACTGCACTTCAGCCTGACAAGCATTTAAACAAAACACAGGGGAGGAGGAGCAGGAGGAGGAGGAGGAGGAGGAGGAAAGGGCTTGAAAAGGGATGCTTCAAAGCCAGGAATTAATGTTTGAGAGTAACCAAGTTCCTCCTTGGTGTTGGAACGTTGGGAAGTGTTTGTGCAGGGAGTTTTCAAGGTTCTGCTTAGCTAAACAATGAATTGCCCACAAGATGACAGATGAGTCATCTTCTCTGGCTTCCTGACAAACAACTCTTCATCTTGTGAGAGTAGTGGGTTTGTTCTCGTCTTCACCTATGAGTGTATCTTTGTCCTTTCATCTCTGATTTTGGGTTGCATGGCTTTGTGCGTTCAGACATGTGGTCCGAGTGCTTCTGTAAGATTGTGTGTTCACATGCATCTCTCTGTGCACGAGTGACGCTTTGTGTGTGTGTGTGTGTGTGTGTGTGTGTGTGTGTGTGTGTGTGTGTGTGTGTGTGTACGCTCTCACCTGCAGAATATGGCTCCTGTTTTTCGATGAACTCAAACTCGTTCCTCTCGTACCTGGCCTTGATCCACTGCTCCCTCAGTAACCTGGAAACAATACAGACAGTTAGCTTTCCCCCCTTAGCTAACCTAGAAACAATACAGATAGTTAGCTTTACCCCGTTAGCTAACCTGGAAACAATGCAGACAGTTAACTTTCCCCCGTTAGCTAACCCGGAAACAATACAGACAGATAGCTTTCCCCCGGTAGCTAACCCGGAAACAATACAGACAGTTAACTTTCCCCCGTTAGCTAACCTAGAAACAATACAGACAGTTAGCTCTCCCCCGTTAGCTAACCTGGAAACAATGCAGACAGTTAACTTTCCCCCGTTAGCTAACCCGGAAACAATACAGACAGATAGCTTTCCCCCGGTAGCTAACCCGGAAACAATACAGACAGATAGCTTTCCCCCGGTAGCTAACCCGGAAACAATACAGACAGTTAACTTTCCCCCGTTAGCTAACCTAGAAACAATACAGACAGTTAGCTTTCCCCCGTTAGCTAACCTGGAAACAATGCAGACAGTTAACTTTCCCCTGTTAGCTAACCCGGAAACAATACAGACAGATAACTTTCCCCCGGTAGCTAACCCGGAAACAATACAGATAGTTAGCTTTCCCCCGGTAGCCAACCTGGAAACAATAGACAGTTAGCTTTCCCCCGTTAGCTAAACCAGAAACAAAAAAGACAGTTAGCTTTCCCCCGTTAGCTAACCTGGAAACAATACCGACAGTTAGCTTTCCCCCGTTAGCTAACCTGGAAACAATGCAGACAGTTAGCCTTCCCCCGTTAGCTAACCCGGAAACAATACAGACAGATAACGTTTCCCCTGTAGCTAACCCGGAAACAATACAGACAAATAGCTTTCCCCCGGTAGCTAACCCGGAAACAATAGACAGTTAGCTTTCCCCCGGTAGCCAACCTGGAAACAATAGACAGTTAGCTTTCCCCCGTTAGCTAAACCGGAAACAAAAAAGACAGTTAGCTTTCCCCCGATTAGCTAACCCGGAAACAATACAGACAGTTAGCTTTCCCCCGTTAGCTACAGTAGCCTCTTGCAAAGCACTGCACAATATTTTTCATTATGGACACAGGAGTGAACAAATCACGACAGTACACAACAAGTAGCAAAAGTTACTCCCTGGTTTGCACATTCATACGCGCGCAGTGAGCGGCGCTAGCTAGCTAGCTAGCGGTGGGAAGATGGCGGCGTGAACACACGTCTGCAGCGGCTTCACCCAGTGTCTCTGTCCATGCCTACGTCTAAGTTCGTGTCATCGTGTGAAGTTTTTATTTTGATCTTCGATTTATATTTATTTTAAATGTCTGGGAGAGCTGGCGTCGGATGGGCTGAGAGAGCTTTGGTCTGCTGCGTCCTGTAGGCCCAGGGACCCCGGCCCTGCTCGGAGCCGCGCCCGGGGAGGAAGCGCCGAGGCGGTCTGGCGGCGGCCTCGCCCAGCGTCGACTGTGCGGGGTTTTTGTCCGTGGAGCGCGGAGGAGGAGGTGCGTCGAAGGTGTCTAGGTGGCTGGTTACGTGTTAGCTGCGTTAGCATAGTGTAAACTACTAATAAGACACGTTAGCCCCCTAGCTAACGGGTCTGGCCCTTTGGCCGAGCGGTTAGTGATGTCGCCCTGTGGTACAGTACACCTCGTATCGAATCCCGCACCGGTCAAGAAAATAACCGGTTACGGTAGTATTAGCTAGGCTGCACCAGGGTTAGCTTAGCACAGAGTCATTCCGACGAAGTCAGTTGCAGGATTTCGCACTTGTGTCACTTTAATTGCCTGTACTTGCCACCATACAATGACTGGTTGCGACGGCACTATGATCTTTCAACGTGCATGTTGTAGACTGATACACTGTTGCAGTGACGAGTCACAGTATATGCACCGAGCGCCGCCCGGTGACCAAGTATGGTACTACAACACAAATACTGGCCCAAAACACAGTCGGTGTATTTCTGACTTGTTACAAGCTGGCGTTGGATCGGCTGAGGCAGCCTGGTCTGCTGCGTCCAGTGGGCCCAAGGCCCACGGCCCTGCCTGGAGCTGCGCCCGGAGAGGAAGCACCGATGGCGGTCTGATAGGGGCAGGCTAAGCTAACTGCTAGCCCATGCAGACGGGCAGTTCCTACAGTCATCCTGGCTGGCTTTCGATCTCTGGACAGTGGGATTTTTGGACTGTGTTGCACTGAATGGACTGTGTTGTTAACTGTGTGTTGTTTTTTTTGTTTATTTTTTTGTTGTTGTTGTTGCTTTGTTTTCTCTGTTTTTAGTGTGTAGTGTTTTGGGACATTTTGGATATGTATTTTGATCTTTTGATCTTTTGTGTTGCACCGCTGTCGGCTGGGTGAAACGAAATTTCGTTGCTTCTGTGTAAGTGACAGAAATGACAATGAACTCTTCCTGATTCCTAATCAACTGATCAGTCACTTACTGGCACATTCTACGAAGGGCGCGTGCTGGCCAGAAAGCAGGGCACTTATCTCTTCATCAAATACACCAGAACGGAGTCGGATTCTGCAGCGCCCCGATGACTCAATGCTAAAATAAAGGAGGCAATCTCCATCTTGCACGGTCTTCTTGCCCTTCAGCTTGTGGAGGCGTGAGCAGCAACAGTCAGCACATCTCCATGCCAACAATCTCTCTCTCTCTCTTTTCTATATCTTTCTCTTGCCCTCTCCATCGCTCCCCTCTCCCCTGTGCCCCCCCCCCACCGACCCTCCTTCTGTGTTTCTGCCCCCCACTTCTTACTTATTCAGCGATGAAACTATTTCTTTTTGACCCAAGGCGAAAAGTAAATCAGTCGAAAATGAAAATGGGCACAGAAAACACGGTCCAACTCTTCACTAGCGGGGTTACATTGAGGGCAACCAATCAAATCTGTTCAAACTGTCTCCTCGTCTCAGCCTGCACAAACACCGAGGAGGACTCATCTATTTTATGTTTGTCTTTCTTCCGTCTTCCCTTCTGCTGCTTTCCATCTCTGCTTATTTCCCTCTCTGGTCGCCGTGTTTGAGCGAACAACATGTCTTGGCTGAGACGGAGGAGGGCAGAGGGACAGACTGAACGGACAGCCAGACAGGTAGACAGATGGATGGACAAATACGGCTCATCCAAGGAGCCTGCTGTGAATCTCTGCCTCTTACATCAACGTTCAGCATTACTCCCCCTCAACATCCCTCTCTCTCCCTCTCTCTCTCTCTTAAAGATTTTTTTTTGGCATTTTCCGCCTTTATTTGATGGTGATAGTAGAGAGAGACAGGAAAGGCAGGGGAGCGAGAGGGGATGACACGGAGCAAAGGGCCCGGGCCGGAATCAAACCCAAGCCACTGTGGTAAGGACTCAGCATGTACTCAGGTACATGCTCTGCCAGGTGAGCCACCGGGGGGGGGGGGGGGGGGGGCGCCCCCACACACACATTTTTAACATACCTGTCGCTCTCTCTCTTTCTTTCTTTCTCTCTGTCTCTGTCTGTCTGTCTGTCTGTCTCTCTCTCTATATATATATACAGTGCATCCGGAAAGTATTCACACCCCTTCACTTCCCCCACATTTAGTTATGTTACAGCCTTATTCCAAAAGGGATTAAATTCCTTTTTTTCTCATCAATCTACACACAATACCCCATAATGACAAAGCGGAAAAGGTTTTGTAGAAATTTTTGCAAATGTATTAAAAATAAAAAACTGAAATATTGCATGTACATAAGTATTCACACCCTTTACTCAGTACTTGGTTGAGGCACCCTTGGCAGCGATTACAGCCTCAAGTCTTCTTGGGTATGAAGCTACAAGCTTGGCACACCTATATTTGGGGTATTTCTCCCATTCTTCTCTGCAGATCCTCTCGAGCTCTGTAAGGTTAGATGGGGAGCGTCGCTGCACAGCTATTTTCAGGTCTTTCCAGAGATGTTCAATGGGGTTCAAGTCTGGGCTCTGGCTGGGCCACTCAAGGACATTCACAGACTTGTCCCGAAGCCACTCCTTCGTTGTCTTGGCTGTGTGCTTAGGGTCGTTGTTGTGTTGAAAGGTAAACCTTCGCCCCAGTCTGAGGTCCTGAGCGCTGTGGAGCAGGTTTTCATCAAGGATCTCTCTGTACTTTGCTCCCTTCATCTTTCCCTTGATCCTGACTAGTCTCCCAGTTCCCGCCGCTGAAAAACATCCCCACAGCATGATGCTGCCACCACCATGCTTCACTGTAGGGATGGTATTAGCAAGGTGATGAGAGGTGCCTGGTTTCCTCCAGACGTGACGTTTGGCATTCAGGCCAAAGAGTTCAATCTTGGTTTCATCAGACCAGAGAATCTTGTTTCTCATGGTCTGAGAGTCCTTTAGGTGCTTTCTGGCAAACTCCAAGCGGGCTGTCATGTGCCTTCTACTGAGCAGAGGCTTCCGTCTGGCCACTCCACCATAAAGGCCTGATTGGTGGAGTGCTGCAGAGATGGTTGTCCTTCTGGAAGGTTCTCCCATCTCCACAGAGGAACACTGGAGCTCTGTCAGAGTGACCATCGGGTTCTTGGTCACCTCCCTGACCACGGCCCTTCTCCCCCGATTGCTCAGTTTGGCGGGGCAACCAGCTCTGGGAAGAGTCCTGGTGGATCCAAACTTCTTCCATTTACGAATGATGGAGACCACTGTGCTCTTCGGGACCTTCAAAGCTGTAGAAATTATTTTGTACCCTTCCCCAGATCTGTGCCTCGATACAATCCTGTCTCGGAGGTCCACAGACAATTCCTTTGACCTCATGGCTTGGTTTCTGCTCTGACATGCACTGTCAACAGTGGGACCTTTTATAGACAGGTGTGTGCCTTTCCAAATCATGTCCGATAAATTGGATTTACTAGTGGTGGACTCCAATCAAGATGTAGAAAAATCTCAATGATGATCAGTGGAAACAGGATGAACCTGAGCTCAATGTTGAGTGTCATAGCAAAGGGTGTGAATACTTATGTACATGCAATATTTCAGTTTTTTATTTTTAATAAATTTGCAAAAATTTCTACAAAACCTTTTTCACTTTGTCATTATGGGGTATTGTGTGTAGATTGATGAGGGAAAAAAAGGAATTTAATCCATTTTGGAATAAGGCTGTAACATAAGAAAATGTGGGGAAAGTGAAGGGGTGTGAATACTTTCCGGATGCACTATATATATATATATATATATATATATATATATATATATATATATATATATATATATATAACACACACACGCATCAGGGGAGGGAGCAGAGTGACATTCACAGTTGCAGGTGTGAAGCGTTACCTCAGTCTGCACCAAAGCTGCAGTGACACGATGCCTCTTTCGCCAACACTCAGTGTGACTTTGTCACACGTCTCTTCTTTTAGGTAGTATTAAAACATTTGCAAAGACGTTTCGATTAGCAGTACTGGGAAACTAACCCCAACAAACAAACGTTGCTTCAGGCTCATGGGTTTTACTGCAACTGCTAGCTCACCGCTTCACTTAAACCTTTCGGTGGATGCTGTTCTCTACACATCCACACAGCACATGCAAGTTTTCATAGGAGTTTATGGTACTTTGTTTATGTATTTTATGGCTCTGGTTAATTACATTCTGCTGTTGTGTCTGGTCCCTTCCACACAGCCAAACATGTTGTAGAGCCGGAACAACGGGTGGCTGTAATATGAATGTAACTTGATTGAAAACCATGCATGCGCCTTTCCCTCCTCATCCTCGTGAACTCGTGAAACGTCACCCATCGTGACCCAAGTACGTGTGCAAAAACATATCTTTGCAATTAGCTAAACATGCTCCAAATGCCGGGATGGGTTTTTGACTCCGCCACGTGACCGAGGATGCATCAGTTGCATTGAGGATGCATGAGCTGGTGACTTGGCAGATTTGAGATATGCAAAGATCCCAGCGTTCATTTCCACCTTAAAAAGCAATGGCAGGGGAAAGCAAAGCCCACAGCTTATTGCTAAGTTAAGTTATTATATATATATTTATTTATTGATTGTGATATAGTCTATTGATCCCCGTAGGGAAATTCTGCTCTGTATTTAACCCATCCTAGCTGAGTAGCTAGGAGCACTGGGCAGCTGCAGCTCCCAGGGCCCAAGTCCAGTTGGTCTTGCCATGCCTCGGTCAGGGGCACGTCCTGCAGAGTAGCAACCCTAACATGTCTTTTGATGGTGGGCGAAACCGCAGCACCCGGAGAAAACCCACTGCAGACACAGAGAGAACATGCAAACAAGGTTGGCCCACCCCGGGGATCGAACCCAGGACCTTCTTGCTGTGAGGCAACAGCGCTAGCCACTGCGTCACCGTGCCACAATAATATCTATACTAGGACTGTTAATGTATTACCAATCAATCAATCAATCAATCAATCAATCTTTTCTAGCTGCAACAGCCACCCAGAATTCATTTCTGGGAAAATTTGAGGCGAGAAATTAACAGTGTAGATTTAAAATACAAAAATACCAATTTCATCCACCCATCCATCCGTTACCCAAACCACTGATCCTGCTCTCAGGGTCACGGGGATGCTGGAGCCTATCCCAGCAGTCATTGGGCGGCAGGCGGGGAGACACCCCGGACAGACTGCTAGGCCATCACAGCCCCCCCCCTCCCCCCCCCACACACACCTAAGGACAATTTAGTAAGGCCGATTCACCTGACCTACTCTTTGGACTGTGGGGGGAAAGCGGAACACCTGGAGGAAACCCACCGATACCAATTTCAAAATATCAATTTCATTTCTGCTAATACCAAAACATCAGCTTGTAATTTTCCACTTTCATTTTGGAAAATACCAATTCGTACATTCCCTCCGGCTTTGTCAGAGCTACAGGGAGCACCGCCATCTCTCGGTGTCGTGCAATAACCGGCATGCACCCCCCCCAACCCAAGCTGCAAACTTCTCGAGCTCTCTACGTGCTCGTTTGTTCACCCTCCTCCTCCTCCTCCTCCTCCTCCTCCTCCTCCGGTCTGTACTTCCAGTACTCGCTACTGAAAGGCATCTGGGGGACTGCCAAGCCGGCGTCAGCCGAGTGTACCGGTGTAAAAACAAAAAAACCGGAACATCTCGAACCGCCGCCGCGAGCCCTTCCAAAAGGACCATTAGACACTGTGGACTTCCCCGCGGAGCACGCCAGCCTGCCATGTCAATCATGAACTGTGTTTCTAGTCTTGCACTTCCGCTTTCTTAGTGTGAAACCCCGTGCGGCGTCCACACGAGCCGCGGCCGGGCGACTTACTTGCAGTCGGTGTGTGTGGGTCTGTAGTAGAACGCAGGGACCTTCTGCTCGTACTTGGCCTTGGCGGCATTGTTTCCCATGGCGGCCATCAACTGGAGGGGAAGAGACAGGAAACCACCGCTCGGTCAGGCCAAACCACATGAGGGCCGTTGTCAGAAACTCAAATGAGCACTTAGGGAGAACGCGGTGTGGACACTTCTGCTGCTGTGAGGCGCAGGTCAACAAGTAAGCCACAGTAATAAGTACAACTTGCAAAACACATGAGTGGACCCCCCCCCATTTCTTTTCTAACTAACTGTATCCGGCCAATTACCCCACTCTTCCGAGCCGTCCTGGTTGCTGCTTCACCCCCTCTGCTGATCCGGGGGTGGAGGAGAGGAGGGCTGCAGACTACCACGTGCCTCCTCCCATACATGTGGAGTCCCCAGCCGCTTCTTTTCACCTGACAGTGAGGAGTTTCACCAGGGGGACGTAGCGCGTGGGAGGATCCCGCTATCCCCCCACCCCCCCCACTGAACAGGCACCCCGACCAGCCACAGGAGGCGCTAGTGCAGCGACCAGGACTTAAACCCACATCCGGCTTCCCACCCGCTGACACGGCCAATTCTGTCTGTAGGGACGCCCGACCAGGCCGGAGGCAACACGGGGATTCGAACCGGCGACCCCCGTGTTGGTAGGCAACGGAATAGACCGCTACGCTACGCGGACGCCCCGGGAAGCCGCAATTTAAGAGTGGCTTTGGCAGGACAACAAACCATCAATAATCCCAACAGTAATCCTTGGAATCAAAAAGCAGACGGCAAAATGACTTTCTAATTAACATGAGCGTGTGCAGCCACGGATAATCTGAGGCCCGAGCTGAATTCTGCCCTCGACAAAGACCGACCCTGTCTGTGCGAGGGATTAACCGGCGGAAGGCCTAAACCTCGGCGAGAGAGCGTCTGGCGTCCTGCTCTTGTTGTCCCGCCCGGCCGGCCAGCCGGCCCTTTCATCTGGACATAATCTCCATGTGTGAGCCAGCGGAGCTGGACCTCACAACATGTCCCTGTCCTCCTCCTCTGAGAGGCTCGGGGAGGGCCGCCGCACGATGGAGCCAAGTGATCGAGGTCATAATGTCGGCTATTTGGGAAACCAACGGCAATGTGGTTCTGTCTGACCTCCGATAGGTTCTGTCTGACCTCCGATAGGTTCTGTCTGACCTCCGATAGGTTCTGTCTGACCTCTGAAAGGTTCTGTCTGACCTCTGAAAGGTTCTGTCTGGCCTCCGATAGGTTCTGTCTGACCTCTGAAAGGTTCTGTCTGACCTCCGATAGGTTCTGTCAGACCTCTGAAAGGTTCTGTCAGACCTCCGAAAGGTTCTGTCTGACCTCCGATAGGTTCTGTCTGACCTCTGAAAGGTTCTGTCTGACCTCCGATAGTTTCTGTCTGACCTCCGAAAGGTTCTGTCTGACCTCCGATAGGTTCTGTCTGACCCCTGAAAGGCTCTGTCTGACCTCCGATAGTTTCTGTCTGACCTCCGAAAGGTTCTGTCTGACCTCCGATAGGTTCTGTCTGACCTCCGATAGGTTCTGTCTGACCTCTGAAAGGTTCTGTCTGACCTCCGATAGGTTCTGTCTGACCTCCGATGGGTTCTGTCTGACCTCTGCAAGGTTCTGTCTGACCTCCGATAGGTTCTGTCTGACCTCCGAAAGGTTCTGTCTGACCTCCGATAGGTTCTGTCTGACCTCCGAAAGGTTCTGTCTGACCTCCGATAGGTTCTGTCTGACCTCCGAAAGGCTCTGTCTGACCTCCGATAGGTTCTGTCTGACCTCCGATAGGTTCTGTCTGACCTCCGAAAGGTTCTGTCTGACCTCCGATAGGTTCTGTCTGACCTCTGAAAGGTTCTGTCTGACCTCCGATAGTTTCTGTCTGACCTCCGAAAGGTTCTGTCTGACCTCCGATAGGTTCTGTCTGACCCCTGAAAGGCTCTGTCTGACCTCCGATAGTTTCTGTCTGACCTCCGAAAGGTTCTGTCTGACCTCCGATAGGTTCTGTCTGACCTCTGAAAGGTTCTGTCTGACCTCCGATAGTTTCTGTCTGACCTCCGAAAGGTTCTGTCTGACCTCCGATAGTTTCTGTCTGACCTCCGAAAGGTTCTGTCTGACCTCTGAAAGGTTCTGTCTGACCTCCGATAGGTTCTGTCTGACCCCTGAAAGGTTCTGTCTGACCTCCGATAGGTCCTGTCTGACCTCCGATAGGTTCTGTCTGACCTCTGAAAGGTTCTGTCTGACCTCCGATAGGTTCTGTCTGACCCCTGAAAGGTTCTGTCTGACCTCCGATAGGTTCTGTCTGACCTCTGCAAGGTTCTGTCTGACCTCCGATAGGTTCTGTCTGACCTCCGATAGGTTCTGTCTGACCTCCGAAAGGTTCTGTCTGACCTCCGATAGGTTCTGTCTGACCTCCGAAAGGCTCTGTCTGACCTCCGAAAGGTTCTGTCTGACCTCCGAAAGGTTCTGTCTGACCTCCGATAGGTTCTGTCTGACCCCTGAAAGGTTCTGTCTGACCTCCGATAGGTTCTGTCTGACCTCCGATAGGTTCTGTCTGACCCCTGAAAGGTTCTGTCTGACCTCCGATAGGTTCTGTCTGACCTCCGATAGGTTCTGTCTGACCTCCGATAGGTTCTGTCTGACTTCCGAAAGGTTCTGCCTGACCTCCGAAAGGTTCTGTCTGACCTCCGATCGGTTCTGTCTGACCTCCGATAGGTTCTGTCTGACCACCGATAGGTTCTGTCTGACCTCCGAAAGGTTCTGTCTGACCTCCGTTAGGTTCTGTCTGACCTCCGAAAGGTTCTGTCTGACCTCTGAAAGGTTCTGTCTGACCTCCGATAGGTTCTGTCTGACCTCCGATAGGTTCTGTCTGACCTCCGAAAGGTTCTGTCTGACCTCCGAAAGGTTATGTGAATCAAGTGACAATGAAAGACAGCAAGAATCACACGCAACTGCTGCCATAGTGTCTTTTTTTTCCAATTATTCTTTATTCCCCCTTTTTCTCCCCAATTGTATCCAGCCAATTACCCCACTCTTCCGAGCCATCCCAGTCGCTGCTCCACCCCCCCCTCTGCCGATCCAGGGAGGGCTGCAGACTACCACATGCCTCCTCCCATACATGTGGAGTCGCCAGCCGCTTCTTCTCCCCTGACTGGGGGGAGTTTCACCTGGGGGATGTAATCTATGTTTACTATGTTGTCACTTATTTCATGGATGTTGTTGTTCGGAGTGTTTCAACGTGTTAAGTTACAAGTGCCTCACGCTAAACTAGTTCATAACGTTAGCAACGTGTATTTTTGCAAAGCTGTTGTCTCAAAGCGATGGGACACAAGGTTGTGTGTTTTTGCAAAGAGCACCGTGGCCGTGAAGCTCTGTGGTACTCGCCTCTGGCTCGCATCTGCAGCCGAATCACAGACGTGGTGTTTTATATGCGATAACACACTCGCTCTTGTACCGTGTTGCTGACTGGAACGTGGATCTGTGCAGGATTCTAGGTGTATGCTGCTTTTTGACCTTTGCGATATTTGAAGGCGTAAAGGTTTATCTCCCGCCTCAAATAAAGCAATAGAAATGTAAATAAATCATAACGTGAAGATAATGGCCCGAGCGTATGTTCTACAGGTCGTTTACAGTGGCGGCTGGCCAGTAGAGGGCGCTGGGGCGCCGCCCCCTTCAGATAGCAAGAGATGAAAATCTACGTAAACATGTTAAATATTATGCCTGTCAGCAGCCATTAAATATTGGTTCCACATGGTGTTTGGTTGGTTCCTGTCTGAATACATGTACTTCCTGTCTGAATACATCTACTTCCTGGGTGAGGGGCGCCGGCCAAACCATACCTCATGTAAGCCCTCAAACGTGCGGCGAGCAGGTGACCTGAGGCTGCTGTCTGATTGGTTTCTTCAGATTTTCCAGGGGGCGCCCCAGACACTCCCCCCTTTTATCGGCAGCGAATTGGTATTGTTTTAATGTGTTTTGATCTGATGGGATTGGACAATTCTCGTGGCGATCAATCATGTTCACAACCACCACCGCGCCTCGTCTCGACTGTCAATCACCCACCGTCTACGAGCCCTGATAAAATCTATTGTCCTTCTTAATAACTCTGTGACTGTGCGGACATTGAAGTAGCTGTCGGGTGTGCTGCGCCAAGGTAAATTGTGGGCCCCCCCCCCCACAAATTTTTTAGCAGCAGCCGCCACTGGACGTCATCATATTTTCAAGGCGCCACCACCTCGGTGACTTTTGCAGGTGTACTACTGCCCTACCTCCGCCTCGCTCGCATCCCACGTGTCCTGGACCGACTTGACCCGGCTGATGTGGGGGATGCTCCGGTGCAGGAGAGAGCAGGCCTGACAAACAAACACACCCAACGTCAACGACGCCCAGTCCGGCTCTGTGGGAGGAAGGAGGGGGAAAGACAGACGGGAGGGTCGATGGGGGGAGAGAGGGAGAGGGAGAGAGAGAGAGAGAGAGAGAGCAGGTTGAGTAGTGAGTATGAGACACAGAGGTTGGTTGTAAGAAGGGGGAGGATGTGTGAGAACAGAAGGGGAAGAGAGAGAGAGAGAGAGAGAGAGAGAGAGAGTGGCAGTAAAGATAAAGGGAGGGGGGGGGGAGAAAGAGCTGTCATAAAAGACGCCGCAACAGGAGAGAGCAACAGCTCAAGGTTCAAGCCGTAATCCTGAGAATGCTGCTGCCGGCACTTCTACGAGGTTAATAGATACGGGGTAAACGGGGGCAAATGTAACGAGGACAGTCTTTGTGTGGGCATATGCACGTAGACGTGTTTGTGCGCAGGCCTCCCTGCTTGAGTGGACGGGCATGCATGTGTGTGTGTGCATGCTTGTGCGGATGTGCATGAGTATTTTTGGATGTGTGACAGTCTGCATGGCTGTGCATCCTCGTGTGTGCATGCCTGTGTGCGAATGTGTCTGTTTGTTAGTGTGATGGGTGCATATTTAAGCATAGCACTTTTGAAAACACACAGTTACAAAGTGCCTCACACACACACACATACACACACAAGATAAGTAAACTAGTAAATAGCATAAACTCAACGACAATATGGCACAATGAGAAAGAGAGCACAGTAAAAACGAGCCGGACAGGGGTGGGGGGTCTGTCTGTCTAAAGGCTCGCCTGTGCAGGTGGGGTTTTAGAGGAGGCTTCAAACAGGCCACAGAGTCAGCGAATCGGATAGATTGGGGAAGATTATTCCAGAGGCTTGGGGCTGAAACTGCAAAGGCGCGGTCACCTTTTGTTTTGCAGTTGGCGCGGGGTGGTGGGGGGGTGGACAAAAGAGGGAGGTTTGAGGATCGGGGTGGTTGAGAAGTGGAATGAGGGATGAGATCAGAAATACGGCCGGGGGCAAGGTCGTGCGGCGCTTTATAAGCAATCAATAAGAGCTTGTGATTTATTCTGAATGTGACAGGAGGCCGGCGGAGAGATGCAAGGACAGGAATAGTGCGGGACCTGGGGCTGGTTCTGGTACCTGGCAGCTGCTTTCAGAACCGACTGCAAACGATTTAGCACTCGAACGACCGGGATTTCACTCCTGCCCACAGTGAGCGTGGGCCAGTTGAGATATTAACGCGTGGCATATGTCAGTGTGTCTGTTAGGTAAACGACTGACGCCGAAATTAACATTTCAACAACTCTAATACTATTTCTCAGACAAATTAAGATCGCTTCTGTCCGACACCTGTAAATACTGCAAGGCCTCAGCGGGGGTCACGGTGCGTCTGAAACGGGGTGTGCAACCAGACATGTTGGAAATAACCCCAAAAAATCCAGTTTAGACTCTTTCCCTGCACTGGAGGACGCTGGTGTGTGTATGAACTTCGTCATAAATAGTGGCATGACGTGCACGATCACGCGCAAACTACGAGCCGTCTTTTTGACGGCTCTTGGTCGTTGTAGGGAGATCTTTTTCTTTCCTGTGCAATTGATCTAAAACTCATTTTAATGCAAATATATGCGATTTTAGGGGAATTCGGGGAGCAGCAGGTCTGTATCTTCCCCCCCCCCCACAAAGTTACTAAACTTTGAACATCCAAAACCGTCAGAATGACCGCCTTGGTCGTTCTAGTAAAGCAGCTTGAATGAGGCACGTGTAGAGCGGGTTACAGTAATCAAGAAGGGAACAAATGAACATGGGAATGAATAGTTCTAGATCCCTAGAAGACAAAATATATCTGATCTTCGCTATATCCTTAGCTGCAGAAAACAGGACTGTGCGAACTTATTGACATGGCGGTCGAAAGACAGATACCAGTCAGAGATGATAGATACCAAGATTGTTAGCGGTAGGTTTGATATTTGAGTTAAGTGGACCAATCAGGGCCAATTAAGGGAACTCCAGGACATCCAGTCTTTGGTGTCGGCGGGAGGGAGGACAGTCGATTGAAGTTATTTAGGTTTGGCAGATGAATAGAACAGTATATCAACAGCATAGCAGCAGTATGGCGTCATAAAAGCGGCTGAACAAATGACCCCAGAGGACGCATGTATAATAAGAATGGGATTGGCCCAAGGACAGACCCCTGAGGGACTCCACAAAGCAGGGGCGCGAACGAGGACGCGTGCTTTTCGATACAAACATTAAAACATCGATCAGTCAAATAAGATCGAAAGCAGTTTAATGCAGTATGTCATCTCAGGTGTCAAACCTGTCAGGCAAGATGGCATGATCGATGGTATCAAAGGCAGCGGGTAAATCCAGTAGAGTAAGCACTGAATATTCACCTTTGTCTGTTCTTATGAGACTGCATTACCAAGACTCTTAGTAATGCAGTCTCGGTGCTATTCCTGTGGCGAAAGCTGGCTTGAACCCTCCACCAACGACAGGAGTTTTTTTTCCCGCAACTGTTTTTTCAAGGATTTTGGATGAAAAAGGAAGTTTCGAGATTGGCCTACAGTTCTCTAACCTTGCCGGATCGCCCACTGGGTGCACATGGGGAAAAAGAGCATGTCCATGTCTGAGACTGCGGGTGCCTGCCTGTTTATTTGTGCACCTAAGTATGTGTAACTCTAACCTGTGTGTGTGTGTGTGTGTGTGTGTGTGTGTGTGTGTGTGTGTGTGTGTGTGTGTGTGTGTGTGTGTGTGTGTGTGTGTGTCCCCTCTCGGCGTGTTCTCATCCATAAAGGACAGCAGTGCAGCAGAACGTGATTTGGGGAAATTCTATTTAGTCTTTAGCAACAGGAAACATAGTTACTGATAAGTTCACTAATCTAAATCCAGTTATCAAGTTAGCCAGACCATCAGAGCCTGGTAATATAACACACGCACACACACACACACACACAAAAGAAACACACAAATAACAGCTGACAATGGCTTCTTCCCATGGCAGCCAAATGGTGTGTGTGTGTGTGTGTTTGTGTGTGTGTTGTAGTACTACTCTACATAGACACAGTGCAAACACACAGAGTGTGGTACATGCTAACAGTGACTTGGCTTGTACGTGAAATCTGATTAGTTGGCAGACACATTAAGTAATTAAAACGAAAGAAAAAAATCTAGTGTGTGCGCGTGTGTGTGTGCATGTGTGTGCGCGCATGCATGAAGAACCGTTTGACTGGTGTGATTGCGGGCAGAGTTTCATTCCATCATCACAAATGAAGCCGTCAAGCGCAGAACAGACGGATTGAGAGATCAGAGGTGTCAGAAATAGAGTCAGAGAAGGAGAGAGAGAGAACGAGACAGAAGAGAGAATCAGAGAGAATGATAACATAAGAGACAGTGAGAGAGGCAGACAGATCAAGAGAATCTGAATTCTAGAAGACCCCAAAAAGGAAAAAAATTGATAGATAGATAAAAAAGGAAAACAGATAGATAGATAGATAGATAGATAGATAGATAGATAGATAGATAGATAGATAGATAGATAGATAGATAGATAGATAGATAGATAGATAGATAGATAGATAGATAGATAGTTGGAAAGAGTAAATAACCCAGTGTTCGCAATAAAGATAATCTTTATTGTGAAATTGCAGTGACCTTCTCCAGCATTTAACAATGATAATATAATAATAAAAAATGTTATTTACAGAGCACATTTCGAAAACCACGTGACCATGCACTTCACAAAGGCAGTAAAATAAAATGAAATAAATCTGGTGTATAAAACCAATAAAAGACTATGAAAGACAGTTCAAAGAAAATCAAAACAAGTAAAATTAGGAAAGACTGATAAAAGCATGTCTTAAGAAGAGACTTAGAAGAGATGACCGACTCGGCGGATTTGATTTCCCTGGGCAGATCGTTCCAGAGCCTCAGGGCCCCAACTGCCCCTAGAACAGACAAAATACCTTTGCCCAAGGATCTCAAAGGACTTAGTGGTGTACGGTACTAAGAGAGCTTCTCCTGGATCGCCACCTTGCCATGATGGAGAAGCATTCATGTATTAATGATCCCAAGAGCTATGCCGCCCAGAGCTTGGTTCCGGGTAGGGTCACCCAAGGCGGATAGGTCAAGGGGGACGTTCCAGATGAAGCACTATCCAACAAAGACCTCAATGGCGGAACTGTCGGAAGACAATGCAAGTGAAGGCGGATGAAGGCTGCAACAGAGGGTGGTCCCCAATCGTCTTGGTTCTCCATGCCATTGGACTCTGGCCATTCCCTGCCAAGGACCATGTGGTGGCCGCAGGGGCATCAGCCTCTCCATGTAAAAAGCTGTCACGCCCGGGCATCCTCCCGCAAGGATACCCACAAGGACCTAGAAGGAGGACAGTCGTACTCGACCCCGAGTGACCACTGATGATGACTACAAGAGATCAGAGATATAGCAGGGAGAGAGGCCATGAAGAGCCTTAAAATAATCATTAAGATCTTAAAATCTATTCTAAAACATACTGGGAGCCAGGTTAAAACAGGAGTGATGTGATCACGTCTCTTGGTTCTGGTTAAAAGCCTGGCAGCTGAATTCTGTACCATCTGAAGTCGATCAATAGATTTTTGGTTCAGGCAAGTAAAAAGGTTGTCGCAATAATCCAGGCATGATGAGATGAAGGTGTGTAAAATGGTCTCAGTGTCTTTAAAAGTTAACATAGATTGTATTTTTGAAATATTTCTAAATTGATTAAAACACGATTGTACAAGCTTTTTTTATGTGCTGCTCAGAACTTAAATTACTATCAAACCAGACGCCAAGATTCCTTGCAACAGGCTTGGCATGATCTGACAGGGAACCAGCAGATAGCAGAATTTGTTTTGCCATGTGCTGAGACTCAATAACGAGGATCTATGTTTTGTTTGAATTCAGCTGAAGAAAATTTGTTGACATCCAGTTTTTGACATCACAAAAGGCAATCTTTAGGTGAACTCGGCATTCCAGGGTCTGTGGATCTAACAGGCAGGTACATCAGCATATCATCAGCATAACAAAGAAAGGAGACACCATGTCTATGAATAATTTGTCCACGGGGAAGCATGTATATATATATATATATATATATATATATATATATATATATATATATATATATATATATATATATATATATAAAAAGAGGTTCCAAAACCGACCCCTGAGGCACACCATATTTTAAATAAATGAACGAATAAGCAAACAAATAAATAAGTAAGGAGACATAGTTGTTCACAGAGACACAGAACATCCTATTTGACAGGCAAGATAAAAACCATTCTAAAGCTGTACCAAGTGTCCCCACCCAGTGCCTCTATCTGTCTAACAGGATGCTGAGTGATCAAGTCAAAGGGTGTGCTAAGGTCCAGGAGTACAAGGACTGAGCACATGCCATCATCATCAGCCATTCAAAGGCCGTTGGTAATCTTGAGCAGGGCAGTCTCAGTGCTGTGATACTTCCGGAACCCAGACTGAAACTTTTCAAAAACGCTGTTATTTTCCAGTGCAGAGAGAAGTTGCTTGGACACTACATTTTCTAAATTTTTTTAGAGAAAATGCAACTTGGTAATTGGTCTAAAGTTTGGAGGGAGGGAAGGATCCAGCCTAGGGTTTTGTTTTTTAATGGTGAGTGCAAACACAAAGTTTTAAATCAACAGTGACACAACCATTAGACAAGGAACTGTTAAAAACAGAAAGCAAACAGGGCCTGATGGATTCCATTACTTTTAGTAAAACATTTGTTGGTATTACATCAAGAGGCCCGGAAGACAGTCTCATATATGATGCTCTCTCTAAAAGTTCAGACCAGGTAATGGGATTACACTGATTCAAACTGTCTTGTTGCAGGCGAAGGGCTTCAGAGTAAGTGGCATTGGGGCTAAAAGAGGCTCTAATTGACGCCACTTTATCAGTAAAATAAGATAAAAACATTAATAATCCCAGAAAAGCAGTGCATTCTTACACCCTTAACCGTATTTTTCAGTGCAGTAACAACTCCTTCATAATACTTGGAGACCAGATTTACTCCATCTGCGCTCTGCTTTCTGACATTCACTTTCAGAGCTGCGAATATTGTCATTTATCCAAGGCTACTTCCTTTCTGAGGTCTTAGACCTAACCTTAAGGGGTGCAATAATATTTAGTGAAGGGAGATCTGCTAAAAAGCTGCCAGTAGGTTTTTTTTGGGGGGGGGGGCAATAAAAGATAGCAGATATGATCGGATGGAGAGCGCCAAGCTTAAAAGTGAGAACTTCAGAGGAAGAAAATTCCTCACAATGTACCCGACAACATTTGAAGCTCTTCCTGTAGAGACTAACTAGGCCAGCACCATGACCACGGACCCTGGGTTGGTTGAAACAACCGTCGTTTGGAGGACGCAGTTCCACTAGCTGGCTATGATCATGAGTTTTCAACCAAGATTCCGTTAGAAACATAAAATCCAAGTTTGCAGATGAAATAAAAGCATTTAAAATGAAGGTCTTACTGGATAGAGCTCTAACATTGAACAGTGCCATTCCAAGTGTTTTTGTATTTGTACTGGAAGCTAAAGTCGATTCATTCGCCCGAACCTTTAATAGATTATTAATGTTTACATGAGGGATGTGTGCGTTTTGATGTGTTATGATTACAGGAATATCAAGCCTCTCAGTATGAGAGGGGGACTGGAAGCTCCTGGCCAGCAGGGAAAGTGTGCGAGCACACATCGTCACACAGCTGGGCTGATCTGAGTGGTGTGAGGAATTCTGGCAGACAACATGCGAGAACCCAGTCGGTTTGGATGTAAACCGTCCCTTTTAAAAAATGCAGCTCGCTCCCAGAACAGACTGAAATTGTCATTAAAACCAGTGTTCTGCACCCTGAAGTGAGGCTGGAGCCAGGAATGGAGCTGAGGGAGTCTGGTGAAACGCTCCGCTCCACGGCCCAGAGTGGGAATGGGGCCCGAGATGAAAACATATATTTCCCACTAAGTTGGGAAGAGCAGGCGGGGGGTTTTGACCATTAAATCCGAGACCCTAGCTCCTGGGAAGGCAAAAGTCTTTGCCAACTTGAGTGTGATATCTCTGATAACGGAGTCACCGATTGTCACCATCTTAAGTGGGGCGAGCTGTGCTCCCAGATTCCATGCAGCAGCTGCTGCGCCCCTGGATCTCGAACGAGGACTGCGCTCGGGGTGCGACGGAAGCGGCGCTGTACCAGCTTGTGGCTCGGGGTGGTGAAGAGTAGGCGGTGGAGCTGTGCCCCGCCCCCCGTGGAAGGCCCGAGAGCAATCCGGCTTCGGGTGTGGAGGCGATAAAGAGAAGCCGGTCGTTGGCTCCAGATGCCGGTGTAGGTTGGTTGGGTGCAGGGGATTGAAGAGTAGGCGTGGCAGTTGCCGGCGCATGGGACTGACAGGCCAATGGGGGGGAAATCTTTTAAATCCAGGATGTTGAATTTATTTTCGAGGGGAACTCCTGAGGTGGATGCGAGGTGGCAGGACCGCTTGTCGCCGTGTTTACACCCGTCCAACGACAGACCGGCCTTCAGCAGGCTTATGACAAGGAGCTGAACTGGCCGGGACATTGGGTTTAGCTCCCAGGATGATCCACGGATCATCACGCTGGTTAGCAGCAGCCTCTGGAACCAAAACCATGACATCATCCATTACAGGCTTACATGGCGCATGTGTGCATACAGATACGTGTGTGCCTGCTTGTTTATGCACACGTGGTCGCATGCATGAAACGTATGCAAGGTCACGAGGGCTTGGCTCGACCACCTATCAACCCACATTCTGTCTGTAGCCGAACTACTCCCATTTCTCTCTCTCTCTCTCTCGCTCTCTCTCTCTCTCTCTCTCTCTCTCTCTCTCTCTCTCTCTCTCTCTCTCTCTCTCTCACCCACACACACACACACACACCAAATGAATCATACGAGAGCTGCAGGGGAGAATGAGGGACACAGCTAGCGAGCGAGAATAAAAGAGAGAGAGCAGTCAGAGATTATGAAGAGGTCATTCAAATGAGATGCTAGGTGGAGGAGAGAGCTCCGCCGCTCATCAGCACACGTTTACAACGAGAAGCCAGGGAGAGACAGAGACAGCATGAGCACTGGAGACAGGGGGGGGGGCAGGAACGACCGTGAGGGGGGGCGGAGAGAGAGGGAGGGAGCGAGAGGTGAGGAGAGAGGGAGGGAGATAGAGAGAGAGAGAGAGACGGGGACAGGTAGCGAGGAAGGGAAGGGAGAGGAGGCCAGACTAATGAGAGAATGAGAGTCATGAAGCGTCGGCTGAGAGAACTCTAAGAGTCGACCCTCCTTACAGACGTCACTTTGCAGGAAACCTTCTCAGACTCAGCACGAGTCTCCGAGTCTCAGACTCAGTACGAGTCTCCGAGTCTCAGACTCAGTATGGTATGAGTTACAGTACTGAATACCTTTGTGGGCATTGTCGCCACATTTGCTGAGCTTTAATTTTTAATGTTTTCTTAAGTTTTAGTTAATGTAGAAAACACACTGCTGACTACATTACTGCAGCATGGGTTTCACACAGTACGTATGCCTCATTCATCAGAACTGACTCACCTTATTATCACCTCCATCACCAGCACACACACACACACACACACACACACACACACACACACACACACACGAATCAGTCATGCAGGGATGAGGTCACTACACCTAGTGAGAATCACTGCAGGGATGACAAGACTGCAGTCATGGATATTACCCTACCCACATGACTGACTAACCACACACACACACACACACACACACACACACACACACACACACACACACACACACACACACACACACACACACACACACACACACACAGGGCTTCTCCTCTCCGTCAGAGCAACACGTTGCCAGTCGTGACACACGGGCATGGTGCGACAACTACTGTGCGCAGGCGCAGACGAAAATCCGCCCTTTTTACCGCGCGATTTGTAAAACACGCCGCACTTACTCCCCGACCCTCAACTGAATACAATAGAGTACAATTCCTTTATTGGTTTGAGTAGCAATCCTGATGGTGTATTCACACATAACAAAGAGCAATTAGTAGATAGAGAAGAGTTCAAACTAGCTAAACATATCAATTAGATATGTAAACTACTAATAAGACACGTTAGCCCCCAGCTAACGGGTCTGACCCCGTATCGAATCCCGCACCGGGCAAGAAAATAACCGGTTCCATTGGCGGCAGCGGTGGGATCCGGAAGTGTGTAGATCCTCAGAAGTCTCTTCGGAGCGCGGGAAGAACAAAGCGCGAGGGCGCGCTTCCGGGGAGGGTGACGACTGTAAACTACTAATAAGACACGTTAGCCCCTAGCTAACGGGTCTGACCCTTTAGCCGAGCGGTTAGTGATGTCGCCTTGTGGTGCAGTACACCCCGTATCGAATCCCGCATCGGGCAAGAAAATAACCGGTTACACACACACACATATATATATATATATATATATATATATATATACCATATACAACAATAAGATAGAAAAAAATACGATAAATTATTAGCAGCTTACATATTGCACTTCAGGATATTGCACATTTGCTGAATTGCAGTGGCCTGGGCGGCACGGTGGCCCAGTGTTGCCTCGCAGCAGGAAGGTCCTGGGTTCGAACCCCAGGCTGTCCCAGATCCCGTCTGTGTAGAGTTTGCATGTTTTCCCCGTGTCTATGTGGGTTTCCTCGGGGTGCTCCGGTTTCCACCATCAAAAAGACATGCATGTTAGGCTTAATACTCCTGCCTGTAGTGGCGTGGCGGTCTATTCCGTTGCCTACCAAACACCGGGATCGCTGGTTCGAATCCTCGTGTTACCTCCGGTTTGATCGGGCGTCCCTACAGACACAATTGGCCGTGTCTGCGGGCGGGAAACCGAGTGTGTGCTGGTCGCTGCACTAGCGCCCCCTGTGGTCGGTCGGGGCGCCTGTTTGGGGGCGGGAGGGAGAACTGGGGGGAATAGCGTGATCCTCACGCGCTACGTCCCCCCGGTGAAACTCCTCACTGTCAGGTGAAAAGACGCGGCTGACGACTCCACATGTATCGGAGGAGGCATGTGGTAGTCTGCAGCCCTCCCGGATCGGCAGAGGGGGTGGGGCAGCAACCGGGAAGGCTTGGAAGAGTGGGGTACAATTGGGGAGAAAAAGGGGGGAAAATACTCCTGCCTGTGCCCTTGGCCAAGGTAATGGAAAGAACTGGAGTTGGTCCCCGGGCGCTGCAGCTGCCCACAACAGGGATGGGTTAAATGCAGAGAACACATTTCGTTGTAACCCGTACAGTGACAAAATAAATTGGCTTTCTTCTTCTTCTATTTACAAGTAGTGCAGTTAGGAATATAGTATATATACATACAAAGGTGCAATGCAGACATCGGTGCAGTGTTCTATAAATGAAACTAAGTATTGTAGTACTGATGGTCCCACTGGTCCCGGACTGTCAGTGTCAGTTGTTTGGCAGTGTTCGGTTCTTGTATGGCTCTGGGGTAGGTCAAACAGACCATGTCCATGGAGGGCTGGGTCTTTCAGTATGTTGGCTGCTCTGCTGAGGCAGCGACAGTTGAATAAGTCCTCCAAAGAGGGCAGTGAGCAGCCGGTGATCTTGTGGGCGGTATTGATGACCCTCTGAAGGGCTCTCCTGCCCACTGCCGAGCAGCTGGCATACCACGCAGAGATACAGTAGGCCAGCACACTCTCGATGGAGCAGCGGTAGAAGGGCACCAGCAGCTTCTCCTACAGGTGGGGTTTCCTGAGGATCCTGAGGAAGTGGAGTAGCTGCTGTGCCTTCTTGACGACTGCAGTGGTGTTGGTAGTCCAGGAGAGGTCTTCAGCGATGTGCGTACCCAGGAACCTGAAAACAGGGGCCCTTCCCGCACAGTCCCTGTTGATGTTTAGTGGCTCGGGGTCTGCACTGTTCTTCCGGAAGTCTATTGTTTACTGTCAGATGAAACACGATCTTGACTGGCAATTATTTGTCTGAGCCAACCCAGAGTTTTGCGCTAGAACATACTGCTTGATGATATCTGAAAAGAGGAGCCTGAGGTATTAAAAAAAAGATAGATGTGAGATGAGTGCATCATGGGAAATTTTCCTCATGCACATATATGTGCTTGCAAGTGTTTGCCTGAACACGAGCATGTCGTTGTGTAAGTCTCTATGTACACACCAGTGGCGGCTGGCCAGTACAGGGCGGTGGGGCGCCACCCCCTTCAAACATCAAGATTAAAATCTATTTACCCATGTTAAATATAATTTAGCTGTATAATGCAAATAATTATGAAATTAAAGTGTTTTCAGTCTGTGAGCGCCTGTCAGCAGCCATTAAATATTGGTTCCAAATAGTATTTGGTTGATTTCCGTCTGAATACTTATACTTCCTGGGCGAGGGGCGTCGGCCAAACGATACCTTATGTAAGGTTGATGCTAGATCCAACGGGGTGTAGGCACGGAAGTAGCCGTGATTGGCTGTTGCGTCGGCCAATAGACAGCGCGGAACCGCGAAGCGCACTGACTGCCAGACCGACAGACAGCAATAGTTGGGGCGAATTAAGTTAACGTTAGTTAGTGTAAACTACTAATAAGACACGTTAGCCCCCTAGCTAACGGGTCTGACCCTTTAGTCGAGCGGTTAGTGATGTCGCCTTGTGGAGCAGTACACCCCGTATCGAATCCCGCACCGGCAAGAAAATAACCGGTTACACTGGTGGCAGCGGTGGGATCCGGAAGTGTGCAGATCCTCAGAAGTCTCTTCGGAGCGCGGGAAGAACAAAGCGCGAGGGCGCGCTTCCGGGGAGGGTGACGACTGTAAACTACTAATAAGACACGTTAGCCCCCTAGCTAACGAGTCTGATCCTTTAGCCGAGCGGTTAGTGATGTCGCCTTGTGGTGCAGTATATTCCGTATCGAATCCCGCACCGGGCAAGAATTAACCGGTTACATTAGCTAGCAATAACGTTAGGGTTAGGGTTACAGTACGATCTGGCAATGTTAAGGTCAATTGTAAGCTAGCTAGCTAAATGTTTCAGTGAACGTCGTTTGTCTCAAATCAGTGCGCTTTGAGGTTCCGCGCCGTCTATTGGCCGACGCAACAGCCAATCACGGCTGCAACAGCCAATCACGGCTACTTCCGTGCCTACACCCCGTTGGATCTAGCGCCAACCCTTATGTAAGCCCTCAAACTTTTGGCGAGCAGGTGACCTGGGGCTGCTGTCTCACTGGTTTCTTCAGCTTTCCCATGGGGCACCCCACTTTTATTGGCAGCGAATTGGTATGGTTTTTTTCATCTAATGTGATTGGTGGACAATTCTCGTGGCTGTCAATCATGTTCGCACCCACCACCACGCCTCGTCTCAGCTGTCAATCATCCACCGTCCACGAACCCTGATAAATTTATAGGCTACATTGCCCTTCCTAATAACTCTGTGACTGTGTGGACATTAAAGCAGCTGTCAGGTGTGCTGCGCCAAGGTAAATTGCGCCCCCCCCCCAAATTTTTGTAGCACCAGCCGCCACTGGTACACACCATCATGCCTGTGTGTGCGTATGAGTGGTGTGTCTGTCGGAGGATGTCTGGTGGTGGAGTGCACTGTAGCGTCTAATTAGTCGATGGGAATAATGAGGCCATTAATTGATTATTTGATATTCTAATCAGCGAAAGTCTCTCGCTGATGGACCAATTTTCCCTCCAAAGCCAACAGAGTAGAAACGTATTTCTGCTGGAGAGACGGGTGAAAGCGTAAGACCGTATTTCATTAATGTTTGACAAGGTTTTGACAGAACATCTGTGCAAAATTTAAAAAAAAAGAAATATCATCCAGTCCTTCTTGATTTATGATAACTCGTCTTTTCCAGACATGGCTTTTTTGGAAGGGAGCTGAGCGTTACAAAACCTGAGATTAATGAACTAGTTTTCAAGTTATTTGTCATATAAGAAAGCAAGTTTACACTTACTCTCGTAGTGTTATGTGCTTCTCTAAGTGCAAGAACAGGATATGTACAAACCCCCCCCCCAAAAACGTACAAAAACAGTTCGCGCAGACTTGGGAGTACTTTGTTGGACAGAGTGCTACAGCAGATCTATCATGCAAGCGTGGTACAGCAGAACAGTGGCGCGTCCACTTCTCACACATCTGTGGCTCATTAAAACCCAACCATCGGTCTTGCAAGATTGCGGTGCGCTGCACACAAAACCTGAGACGTTTTCCAGAGCTGTTTCTGAGAGGAATCGGAGCGAGACGTAGGAGACTAACCGGAGGGTAAACAAACAGATATTGAATGTAAAAGGTTAATGCCTCCACCCCCCGCCCCCCAAATTATTGCCAACGTGCCCTTGAGCAAGCTACTTAAAGGGAAACAATGACAACTTTTCAACATTGTGCAGAAAAATGGCGGCCGGTGACGTCACTGTCGGCCAATCTGTGACTCACCATCTGTATAATGCATGTAGACTGCTCAGTGTAGTGGCTGCTAGTAGAGCGTTATATGAAGTATCCCGTCAGACAGGCTGGATGGGAACAGCAGAATTCCATAAAACTTCCTCAGTACCCGCAAAAACCGGTTTTTTTAAGCTCGCTCGAGGCGGATTTTGCTTTTGGTTGATAGAGCTCACGCGCTAAATGGGTGATGGTATGTTTTTTTTTTAATTTCCCCCTTTTTCTCCCCAATTGTATCCAGCCAATATCCCCCGAGCCATCCCGGTCGCTGCACCCCCCCCCCCCTGCCGATCCGGGGAGGGCTGCAGACTACCACGTGCCTCCTCCCATACATGTGGAGTCGCCACCTGACAGCGGGGAGCTCTGCCAGGGGGGCGTAGCGCGTGGGAGGATGACGCTATTCCCCCCAGCCCCCCCCTCCCCGAACAGGGCGCCCCGACCGACCAGAGGAGGCGCTAGTGCAGCGACCAGGACACATACCCACATCCGGCTTCCCACCCGCAGACACGGCCAACTGTGCCTGTAGGGACTCCTGACCAAGCCGGAGGCGACACGGGGCTTCGAAGTGGCGGTCCCCGTGTTGGTAGGCAGCGGAATAGACCGCCGCCACGCCACCCGGACGCCGCGATGGAGGGGAGGGGCAGGGCGTGGATGTGTGAGGCAGGGGCATGGGCAGGAGCAGCAGCGGAGATCCACGAGAAGGGCCCGGCGTAAACTGCTGCTTCGCCGCCACACACCGCCCTACCCTTGCACCTCCACCGGCCCGCCTCCCAGCATGGCGTCAGGCACCCGCCTCGCGAAGAGGCCCCGACCATGTGCCGCAGATGGAAGGGGGCCCCCGCGAGACGGGCCACGGCTTCTACAACCGTCAAAAGCACAAGTCCGAACCTTTGAGCTCACCTCATCTCCAGCCGCTCCTCCGGGGTCGGGTCGCGGTGGCAGCGAGCTAAGTAGGACACTCCAGACGTCCCTCTCCCCGGCAACGCCCTCCAGCTCCTCCTAGGGGATCCCAAGGCGTTCCAGGCCAGATTGGACATGTAGTCCCTCCAGCGAGTTCTGGGTCTACCCCGGGGTTTCCTCCCGGTTGGACGTACCCGGAAAACCTCTAAAGCAGTGTTTCTCAACCGGGGGTCCGCGGACCCCTAGTGGTCCGTGGTGTAATTGCAAGGGGTCCGTGAAAATAAAATATCTTTAAAAAAAAGATCCTATGACATTTATAGAAATAGGATTATTTTACTCAAATGTGACTGAGACCTTTATCTACCTAAACTATAAAGGGTAACAGGACTTTTTCTCTGATTACATCTGTTTCACAAGTGTAATTTATTGTATTTCAATAAGAGATCTCGCTCCCGTTTGCATTGTTAAAAGTTACTGCATAAAAATTCTGTTTGTTACATATATCTGAAAGTTACTGAATACATATTCTGTTTTGTTACATATATCTGAAAGTTACTGCATAAGAACTCTGTTTTGTTAACTATATCTAAGTTACAACTGAAGGCTCTTATTTTTGCCCCAAAGAGTGAATAAATGCTATAATGCAATTTAAAATGCAGCTTCTACTGTTTCTATCAAATTGCAACCCCCCTCCCCCAAGATCAGGTGGAGGGGTCCTCAGGGTAGATCAAAAATACGCAGGGGGTCCAGCACCCCAAAAAGGTTGAGAACCACTGCTCTAAAAGGAAGGCGCCCAGGAGGCATCCTGATCAGATGCCCGAACCACTTCAACCGGCTCCTTTCGATCAAATCCGAACCATTGCACTATCATTGAAAATAACTGTAACTTGAGAGAAATTCACAAGATTGGTAGAAAAAAATGTAATAAAGGTGCAAGGATACCGAGTGAACTCCTGAGACGGACGTCTCGATTTTGAAAACGAGCGCGGTTTCGTAAACTCACACTCAAGGGGGCGGGGCTGGGGGGGTCGCCCACTCCTGATTGGAGGGCGTTAACTTTATTTTTTTTTTCTTATTTCACGGCGTATTTCGACTCGTTTACACGACAACGGTCTTGCTGAAAACGGGAAAGTTTTTCCTTTGCGTGTTCGGAAAGTTCCGCGTTCAGACGACGTCGTTTTCAATACGAGCGCCGTGCCCTCGGATCCGCCTGACACCGCTGTAGTGTGCATGCCAGGCCAGTAGTCGGCGGTGAAACTTTGTATTAGAGAGCTCTTCCGGTGGACCCCCCCCCCCGTTAAACACCACGCGCCTGCGCACAAACGCTGTAAGGTAAAACGCATGTGCGAAGTGGAGCAGTGACGTCACCGTTTTCAAACGGAACCCGTTTGGCCAGTCGACCCGGCGACGCTGGAGTTGCGTTTTCGGGAGGTTTCCCTCCGGGAACCCGGTTTCAGAAGGTTGCGTTTTCAGGCCGCCAACGAACGGTCAAAACGCAACCGTTCTATGCTGAAAACGTTGCCGTGGAAACGGCGCCTACGTCAGCATCGAACAGCGGATGGAGCGGTGAGCCATTTTCAACCCACACTGGTAAGATGTTGTAACGTCCATGGATAAGAAGACACGCTGGCTGCTGGGTGGCGGGTCCGACCCGTTAGTCGAGCGGTTAGCGATGCCTCCTGCGGTGCGGGCGACACGGGTTCGCTTCCCGGCCGCGGCGCTTCCGGTGGTTGCGTTGTCCCCCCGAATTCGCTACAATATATCAATATTAGCACGTGACGTGTGTCGTCACCGTGCTGTCGTATCATTCACTTTACAGCTAAAGAAACCACACGTTTAGGTATAAAGAATGTATGGTTGTTGTTTTTTTAAGGGTGGTGGTAGTGGCGGAGGAGGCGGTTGGGGTGCATGGGGGGTGCATGGGGGGGGCGTGGGGTGATAATTACTAGCTCGGGGTAAGAGTCTTAACCTCCCTGCAGTGACATCAGCGCTCCTTTTTTTTTTCTTCTGCCTCCCTCCCCGCCCCCCCGCCCACAGATGACTGCTGAGTCTTCTCCCCCCGGAGGTGACGGCCGGCTCCTGTGTCCTCGGCAAAGGGCAGAGCCGTGACGCTTGCTGAGCTACAGAGAACCCACGCCTCACCCGGGCACGCCAGCGGAGGGGCGAGGGACAAGAAAAGCCAAAGCGTAAAGGTGAGGGAGGACGGAGAAAAGTATGACTAGGCAGAAAACAAGAAGAAGAAAATACACCACCCTGCTGCTAAGGCGCGTCTGTTTGCACAGCTTTTTTTTTTTCCCCATCCCTGGTTGGTGCATTTTGGTGATGGGAGGATTTGACGGTGTAAACAGAGGCCTGCCCAGTCACACCCGTTATACAGAGCTGGGGGGTGGGGGTGGGGGGTCAAATGATGCAGACCAGCACAGTTAGGCAAGCTGACTGACAGAACGGCAAACAGACAGACGGAAAGACAAATTGTCAGGCTGACGGAAAGAAAAAAAAATGACAGCCAGGCAAACACAGAGAGAGAGAGAGAGAGAAAGAGAGAGAGAGAGAGAGAGAGAGAGAGAGAGAGAGAGAGAGAGAGTGAGAGAGAGTGTGTTGCAGGCAGATTTACTCACACATGTGGACAGATTGACAGATCAGACGGACAACCACAAGCACACAGAGAGACAAACAGGTGGACAGAAAGAGATACGCACTAGCAGGCAAACAAAGGGAATGACTGGTAGGCGGATAGAGAGAGAGAGAGAGAGAGAGAGAGAGAGAGAGAGAGAGAGAGACGGGGAGAAGGATGGATATACATAGAAAACAATGCATGCAAT
>NC_079227.1:8535661-8603614 GCF_029633865.1 Lampris incognitus
GATGCTGACTGTGTTAGACGTGATAATATCTGACCGAAGCAAACGCACGCACGCGCACACACACAACGAGGGAGAGGGGGAGAGAGAGGGGGGGGAGAGAGAGGGAGAGCGAGAGAGAGAGAGAGAGCGAGAGAGAGGGAGGGAGGGAGAGAGAGGGAGAGGAAGAGAGAGAGAGAGAGAGGGAGAGAGAGAGAGGGGGAGAGAGAGAGGGAGAGGAAGCGAGAGAGAGAGAGAGGGAGAGAGAGAGAGGGGGGGGGAGAGAGAGGGGGGGGGAGAGAGAGAGGGAGAGAGAGAGGGAGGGAGGGAGAGAGAGAGAGAGGGAGAGAGAGAGGGAGAGAGAGGGAGAGAGGGAGGGAGAGAGAGAGGGAGAGAGAGGGGGGGAGAGAGAGAGAGGGAGAGAGAGAGAGAGAGAGAGAGAGGGAGAGAGGGAGGGAGAGAGAGGGAGAGAGAGGGAGAGAGAGAGAGAGGGAGAGAGAGGGAGGGAGAGAGAGAGGGAGCGAGAGAGAGGGAGCGAGAGAGAGGGAGGGAGAGAGAGAGAGAGAGGAAGAGAGAGGGAGAAAGAGGGAGAGGGAGAGAGAGAGAGGGAGGCTCACAAACATACACACATCACGCATCACACCACACCAGCAGCAGTTAGGGGGTGACTAAAGCAGCTTGTATAGACGGCTGACTCAACACAAGTCGTGTTAGGTGGCACGGCACGGCATGGCATGGCTTGGCGTGGCATGGCATGGCACGGCATGGCATGGCTTGGCGTGGCATGGCATGGCACGGCATGGCGTGGCGTGGCGTGGCACGGCATGGCACGGCGTGGCGTGGCCGTGCAACACAGGTCGTGTGGTTTTTGCCCTCTGCAGCGGTGGAGCCATGACGGTGTTTCTCCCCGCTCAGGTCCAGAGTTCGGTCCAGCCTGCCCGTCCGCTGTGATTCTTGCGACACTGCAATTCTTTACCTATGTTGTCACGTTTCGCCGGCTGTTTCGGGGGGGGGGGAGGTGGAGGGGGGGGGTTACGGTCCATTGTGTGACGTGGAAACACAAGGCAAATTCCAGCGATTATAGGCTAGAGACAACACACAGGGGAGGATTCCGACTCCTACGCGTGACTCGTGTCATCTGAAACAGGCGCAGCTCATCATCGCGGCAGGTGCCGCGGCTCGGCTGAGCGACGCACATGCACGCGAGACGAGGTGGCGCCTCATCCCGTCAGTCAAACTGCCGGGCGGGGGGGAGCGGGGGGGGGGTTGCGTTTCTTTCCTACCTGGGTTGCCGCAGTCGGCGCACTTATCGTTGCCGGGTCTGGCCAGCACGTCCTGCAGGAGCCGGCTATTCCCCTCGGGCTCCGAGGCCATCGTTAAGTCGGTCGGTCGGTCGGTCGAACACCTCGCCGGGATGAGACGCTGCCACCGAGGACGCCCACCGCGGACTCCAGCGACTGTGCCGTTCTCCCCCCCTTGTCACCTACCCGCAGAAATGGAGAGGGAGGGGGGGGGGAAGATTCACACAGCGTAACACTAAATGAGCGGGGATCTCTCTCTCTCTCTCTCTCTCTCTCTTTCTTTCTCTCTCTCTCTCTCTCTCTCTCTCTCTCTCTCTCTCTCTCTCTCTCTCTCTCTCCCTCTCTCTGATGGCTGTATTACCGCGTCTCGTTGACTACAAGCTCATACAATTAGCCGCTCCCCCTCCGTCGCCTGACTCTCGTGATGAAAGCACTCTAGTGGTGTTTTGCAGTACTGCACCCACTCGTCCGTGCAGGAAAAAGGCGTGCCTTAAATGAGGTTTAAAAAGGGACACGCTTACATGATATTGCTATTTTACAAAATAACCCATTTTAACTTCACACCACTGTGGTTTACGTGAATGCTATTTTGAACTGCTGCTGTATGTATGTATACTTATGTATGGTATGGATGGATGGATGGATCATGAACGTCAAGTATAATGAAAGCTGCAGACCACCGTGTACAGTGGTGTGAAAAAGTGTTTGCCCCCTTCCTGATTTCTTATTCTTTTGCATGTTTGTCACACTTAAATGTTTCAGATCGTCAAACAAATTTAAATATTAGACAAACATAACACAACTAAACACAAAATGCAGTTTTTAAATGGTTTTTATTATTAAGGGGGGAAAAAATCCAAAGCTACATGGCCCTGTGTGAAAAAGTGATTGCCCCCTAAACCTAATAACTGGTTGGGCCACCCTTAGCAGCAACAACTGCAATCAAGCGTTTGCGATAACTGGCAATGAGTCTTTTACAGCGCTGTGGAGGAGTTTTGGCCCACTCGTCTTTGCAGAATTGTTGTAATTCAGCCATATTGGAGGGTTTTCGAGCATGAACCGCCTTTTTAAGGTCATGCCACAGCATCTCAATCGGATTCACGTCAGGACTTTGACTAGGCCACTCCAAAGTCTTCATTTTGTTTTTCTTAAGCCATTCAGAGGTGGACTTGCTGGTGTGTTTTGGATCATTGTCCTGCTGCAGAACCCAAGTGCGCTTCAGCTTGAGGTCACGAACAGATGGCCGGACATTCTCCTCCAGGATTTTTTGGTAGACAGCAGAATTCATGGTTCCATTTACCACAGCAAGTCTTCCAGCTCCTGAAGCAGCAAAACAGCCCCAGACCATCACACTACCACCACCATATTTTACTGTTGGTATGATGTTCCTTTTCTGAATGCTGTGTTACTTTTACGCCAGATGTAATGGGACACACACCTTCCAAAAAGTTCAACTTTTGTCTCGTCAGTCCACAGAGTATTTTCCCAAAAGTCTTGGGGATCATCAAGATGTTTTCTGGCAAAACTGAGACGAGCCTTTATGTTCTTTTTGCTCAGCAGTGGTTTTCGTCTTGGAACTCTGCCATGCGGGCCATTTTTGCCCAGTCTCTTTCTTATGGTGGTCATGAACACTAACCTTAAGTAAGGCAAGTGAGGCCTGCAGTTCTTTGGATGTTGTTGTGGGGTCTTTTGTGACCTCTTGGATGAGTCGTCGCTGCGCTCTTGGGGTAAATTGGTCGGCCGGCCACTCCTGGGAAGGTTCACCACTGTTCCATGTTTTCGCCATTTGTGGATAATGGCTCTCACTGTGGTTCGCTGGAGTCCCAAAGCTTTAGAAATGGCTTTATAACCTTTTCCAGACTGATAGATTTCAATTACTTTGTTTCTCATTTGTTCCTGAATTTCTCTGGATCGCAGCATGATATCTAGTTTTGAGGATCTTTTGGTCTACTTCACTTTGTCAGGCAGGTCCTATTTAAGTGATTTCTTGATGGAGAAGAGGTGTGGCAGTAATCAGGCCTGGGTATGGCTAGAGAAATTGAACTCAGCTTTCCAAAGATGTGATAAACCACACTTAATTTATGTTTTAATGGGGGGGGGGGCAATCACTTTTTCACACAGGGCCATGTAGGTTTGGATTTTTCTTTTCCCTTAATAATAAACACCTTCATTAAAAAACTGCATTTTGTGTTTACTTGTGTTATCTTTGTCTAATATTTAAACTTGTTTGATGATCTGAAACATTTAAGTGTGACAAACATGCAAAAAAATAAGAAATCAGGAAGGGGGCAAACACTTTTTCACACCACTGTATGTATGTGTGGATGGATGGATGGATCATGAATATTAAGTACAATGAAAGTTGCAGACCACCTTGTATGTATGTGTGGATGGCTGGATGGATCATGAATATTAACTACAATGAAAGCTGCAGACCACCTTGTATGTATGTGTGGATGGATGGATGGATGGATCATGAATATTAAGTACAATGAAAGCTGCAGACCACCTTGTATGTATGTGTGGATGGATGGATGGATCATGAATGTTAAGTACAATGAAAGCTGCAGACCACCTTGTATGTATATGTGTGGATGGATGGATGGATGGATGGATGGATGGATGGATCGTGAATGTTAAGTACAATGAAAGCTGCAGACCACCTTGTATGTATGTGTGGATGGATGGATGGATCGTGAATGTTAAGTACAATGAAAGCTGCAGACCACCAACGAGTGATTCCTTGTATCTATAACGCATATTTGGCCAATTAAGCCTTACTCCGAATGTAGCTTAATTCATGCAAGAAACGGTTATGAACTGAATACGTAGGAATGGATTTAAAAGAGACACAGAGCAAAACGTTCTGTGTATTAAAATCAGATTTTGGACAGATCCTAAATACACCCCCCCCCCCCGTTTTTAGGTGGCTCTTGTCCAGCTGCAGCAGCATGATGTAGTATGAGCTTGCCCATGGTGTGAGGTGGCCATAATCATTTGACGTTGCCTCAGTACGTTTCCTATCTTCAAATATGATTTGGGATCCCGGGTTTTACCAAAATCTTGAAGGAATCCATGTGGAGGGCGTCCATGACAGTTTTGTTAAGAGTTGAGCATCGTTTTTTTTGTTTTCCGCCGAAAATCTATCAACCGTTAAACGGAGATGACCGAAAACAGGATCGATCCGCTCTTCGAGATCGATTGCTAACGCCTTGCGCGGCGAAGGGCAACAGAAATCGTCATCTCTCCGCGACGGCGTTGCTCCGCCGGGCGCCGTAGAGGAAAGGGGCTCGGGAGGATTTTGTAAGACGCGGCAGGTAAAAGTCGTTTAAAGTCATTATGTCGACCGCCATGAATTTCGGAAACAAGTCGTTTAGGCCGCGGCCTCCGGACAAAGGCTCTTTCCCACTGGACCACTTCGGTAAGTGCGGACACGGCCGGACCAGCCCGTCCGTGGGCCCGTCCAGGTGGAATAACGCCCGGCTGCCACGGGGTATGGCGTCTATGACAGTGTTTCTCAACCCAGTCCTCGCGGAACCCCCTATCCTGCAGATTCTCATTGTAACCCCGCATAGGTAGCCCTGCTTGTGCTTACTCGACCAATCATCTCGCAGCACTTAATTATGCAAGGTGTGCAACGTCTGACAAAATTCATTGCTGATTGGTTGAATAACTACAAACAGGTACCTATTCAGGGTTGCAAAGAAAATATGCAGGATAGGGGGTCCTTGAGGACTGGGTTGAGAAACACTGGTCTATGGCACAAATTAGGGCTTTTAAGTAGATGGAGAGATACACAGAGATGTACCTGTTTCATTGAATGAAGCTATTTCACTAATTCTGGGAGCGACATTGTATCCTTGCAGCTGCACAAATCAACACTATGACCTACTACTAAGTAAATTACTGGCAATTGAATTGGAAAATGTAGAGCACTAAACCGGAAATTGTGAACAATGCATACAAAGGTATGATAAATGCAGGGTGCAGAGTGAACACAAATCAACATAAATTAAACAGCGTTTGGTCAGTGTTGATTTGCAGTGGATGTGTTGTCCAGTTGATGCACATGCTTTCTCCCATGCATGCCTCTCCTCAGTTTGCTCAGCTTCCCTCGTCTGCTTGTGTTTTCTGAAGTTGCAGTTCGGCTCCCTCGGCCACCGTATTCTCTCCACCAGGGGCAGATATCAAAACTTTTAAACTAGGTTACAGTAGCTCAGTAACCCATCACAGTCAGTGTATGACTTGGGCTTGCTTGCTTGTCTAATGCCTGGTTTCTATTCCAGGAGAGTGCAAAGCTTTCAAAGAGAACTTCATGAAATGCCTGAGAGACAGCAGCTTTGACAACTCCAAATGCCGCCTCCAGTCCAAAGAATACCTTCAATGCCGAATGGATAAGTGAGTTTTACACGGTTCATAATATCTGTGAATGATCATCTTTACAGAGGACTGTGTGAACATCACTGTATTTCTTGGAATAATATGAAACGTAACAAACTTTCACATAATGAGTCAATGAGTCTAGTTTGGGACAGCATAAGTGTACTACTTCAGGGCTCCCACCCATCCTGGAAAACTTGAAAGTGAGTAGAATTGACGAAATGCGCAGGGAATGTTATTGAGTTAATGGGTTATTGTAAAGTTGAGTCGTAAAAACACATTTTTACCAGCTGAGACTGGCACATTTTAGCATAATTCTTAGCTCAGATGGCGTAGTTTGGGCCATAACGCCACTGAGATGTCACATCAGCACTTGAGGTTTGGGTGGTGTGCTTAGTGAGCAGCTACAAGTTACACAGTCCGTTTGGAAAATGTCGAGGCTTCCACTGATAGTTAATACTGAATAATATGACCTGTGAGCAGTGCCTATCATGTATATCCAAGCAAAAGTCATGGATATTGTCCTTGAAAAGTCCTGGAGAATGATTTGTTAAAAGAGTCAGAACCCTGTACTTTTCTTTCATAACATATGAAAAAGAAATCTTGGCTTGTTTTATTGTGTGCTGATTTCAACAAACATCCATCCAGCCATTATCCAAGCCACTTATCCCAATCGGGGTCATGGGATGCTGGAGTCTAACCCAGCAGTCACTGGGCGGCAGACGGGGAGACACCCTGGACAGGCCGCCAGTCCAGATCAGGACCGACACATTCACACCTAGCGACAATTTAGTACGGCCGATTCACCTGACCTACATGTCTTTGGATTGTGGGAGGAAACTGGAGCACCCGGAGGAAACCCATGTGGACATGGGGAGAACAAGTCAACTCCACACAGAGGATGACCTTGGATGACCCCCAAGGTTGGACAACCCTAGGGTTCGAACCCGGGACCTTCTTGCTGTGACGCGACCGTGCTACCCTCTGCACCACCGTGCCACCCATTTCAACGAACAGATACATCAAAGTCTTTTTGTTGACGTTATTTAAGAATTGTTCTGTACACAGAATTAACAATATTCCAATCCTCTCACTTTTAATCCATGTCGGGGTTTCATTAGATGACGGCTGCTGTCTTAAAAGACGAGTGACAACTGTAGAAGTTTAATCTATCCATGCCTTTGTCTTCTCTTCTCTTTGTGTCCACTGGCAGTCACCTGATGGCCAGGGAGCCACTGGAGAAACTGGGATTCAAGGACTTGATGGATCAACCACCCAGCCAGGAGAGCAAGGACACCAAACCATGAACCAGCACACTAATAACCGCATTACAGCCACGCAGCGACGCTGTCGGTGTGTACTCAGCATAGTTTTCAATCTATGTTGGAACAGCGGCGTCCTACACAGGTTTGCTCAGAGTTTGAAACTGAGACAATGGTGTTAAACTTTTTAATCCGCTTTCAACTTCAAGTGTTTTTGGCCTAGCCAAAATATTGGGGAAGATTTCTGAAAATGCAGTTATCTCCTGAGGATATTCTCTGTTCCTTTTGTAGTCCTCTGACCTAAAAGGAGCGATAAAACCCCAAATCTCATTTGCAACCAAACCTAAAAATACTGCAGGTCCCTTCCGTAGGGTTAAAGAGCAACTTTCTTTTACGAGACCAGGCCCAAGCTTGGACATTTTGTGTCAGAGATCTTCGGAGTGCCGAGTTCAAACTTCAGGCCCATTCCTAGAGAAGCCGGTCTGTGTGTGAGGGTAGAGACCACATCATTCAGCCTTGCCTTTTGACTACTGTGTGTACATAAAATAAATATCTATTGAATAATATATGAAACTGCTGTTTTTCGGCATATCAGTATTTTTTTAATTGAACTATGCCTTGTGTGTAAAGTGTCAATTTTGTAGGTTGTGTGTGTGTGTGTTTTGTTTCGGTCTTGTACTGATGATACAGTAAAGCTTATTTAGGCAGATAAAATCCATCTGTGATATGGAGCACTTTAATTTTTTTGTGCGTCAGTGGCATCACAATTTCAAAGATGTAGGGGACAGCTATTAATCAGTTACAGTTAAAGCAGCTGGCTGTGTCCATTTGCTTTCTGAAAATCAGTTTTGGGGATACAGAAGGGAAAACTGTGTAGACACCCACCGCCAAAAACACATGTGCACACATAAACAATGTGATAACAAAATGCAAGGCTGCCCTCTTAACTGTAATACTCAGTGCTTGCACTCACGTGACAAAATGAGGACGAGCTCTAGACATGACTTTATCCATTACATAACACACTAAATATGAAACTAGATGATCGATAATTGATAATCTATTGAAACTTAAGCAGTGTGCATATGTGTGCGTGGGCAAACACATTACATGTAGCTTAAGATATAGACTAGTTTAGTGTTTAAGCTGGTGTTCCCACTGTGGGGTATTTGTAGCCGTCTAGTGGCTGAAATGGGTTATTGCAAAGTAGAAGTTCTTTTTATTATTATTATTATTAACTTATCTCAGATCTGTGTACGTTTTTGTTCACATGGAGGAATAAAAGATTTTTTTCCCCAAAGCGGGCGAAAAAGACTGGGGACTCTTGGCCTCAACCAAAATGTTTAAGCGCCGTCATTTTATTTTTTTTGGACCCCCCCCCCTTTTTTTTCTCTCCCCAATTGTACCTGTCCAATAACCCCACTCTTTCCAGCCATCCCGGTCACTGCCCCACCCCCTCTGCTGATCCGGGGAGGGCTGCAGACTACCACGTGCCTCCTCCCATACATGTGGAGTCGCCAGCCGCTTCTTCTCACCTGACAGTGAGGAGTTTCACCAGGGGGACGTAGCGCGTGGGAGGATCACGCTATTCCCCCCAGTTCCCAGAGGAGGCGCTAGTGCAGCGACTAGGACACATACCCACATCCGGCTTCCCACCCGCAGACACGGCCAATTGTGTCTGTAGGGACGCCCGACCAAGCCGGAGGTAACGCGGGGATTCGAACTGGCGATCCCCGTGTTGGCAGGCAACGGAATAGACCGCCATGCCACCCGGACGCCCTTATTTCATGTTTTATGGTTTGAAAGCGTAGCTACAAACAGACTGACAGATTGAACAGACTATCATCAGATGGACTGTGTATAACTCACTCTACTTTTCAACCCTTGTCCCTAGATGGGCCTCTTTAAGAAGGGACAGAGGTTAAAAACAAGTGAATGGAAATAAAAGGTGTGGTGCATTTTACACGACTTCGGTATAACACAGCATGATCACAGAGCGATGCAGTTATGGGCTGTCATGTGATCACGTTAGACATGAGGGCACAGCGGGACACTGCTGTGTGGCCTCACGTTAGCCTTTCTTGTGTATGTATTAACGTGTGCCAGTAAAACTTTATATATCATACCGACTTTCTTTGGTGAACCACATGCTGCTCGGTGAGGAACAGAGTTGAGAAAGAAATAATTTTTCCACAATTGCTGCACAGTTTGAAGTGAGACCTCTCACCTCTTACTGACATCAGCCGGGAAAACGGGTGGCTCGCTAGATACCATAACAGTAAGCAAGGCAACCATTTCAGATCAATCAATCAATCATTAGAGATGCAGCACATTTTGTACATGAAAATGCACTTTACCTTAAGTGGAAGTGCACAGATCAACAGGGTAATGACAGAGAGAATAAATGCATGAATAAAAGACAAAATTGTAAACCTTAATAAAAGAAAAAGTGTAGAAGGTATAACAGAATGATGAAATAGAAAGAGAAATGGATTAAATCGGAAGAGAGAGAATATGGGCTCCACCCATAAGGACAAGGAAGCACTGGTATCTTCGCTGCACACTGGTGGAGGAGGCTGCCATGTAAGGCACCAACCTGCTCATCGGGAGCAGTTGGGGGTTCGGTGTCTTGCTCAAGGACACGTCGACACACTCTCTGGAGGAGCCGGGGATCGAACCAGCGACCTTCTAGACGACCCGCTCTACCTCCTGATCCATGCCGCCCCCGGATCAAGTGTCGTAGTAAGGTGTTGGTCCACCACCAGCCTCCAGAACAGCTCCGGTGCTCCTGGTCATGGACTCTACAGGTCTCTGAACTCTACTGGAGGGATGGACACCACTCCTCCACAAGACCTTCCCTCAGTGGCGTTTCGATGATGGCGGTGGAGAGCGCCGTCTGACACGTGGGTCCACAATCTCCCATAGGTGTTCAGCCGGGTTGAGATGTGGTGACTGTGAAGCCCGTAGCATGTGATCTACATCATGTTCATCCGACCATCCAGTGACCCCTCGTGCCCTGCGGATGGGGGCGTGGTCATCCTCGAAGGAGACCACTCCCATCGGGATAGAGACGTCTCATCATAGGATACAAGTGGTCTCTCAGAATACCTTTGTATTGGTTTGCAGTGACCCTTCACTCTGAGGGGTCAAGTGGACCTAAACCATGCCAGCTTAGATGCCCCCACAGCCCCCGGACCCCCTCTCCGTAGGGGTCAAAGGTCCAGATTTTTCCCTTTGTCAGCCATCTATGAGCCGGGCCAACACCACTCGTGTCATAAGCCTCCCCATACCGGTTCACATGGGGGCAGCAACGCTCCACGAAAGTCTGTTTAAAGTCAGTCCTCCCTCCTCTCGCGGTGCACTTGCCCAGAGAGAGAGACCGTGAAGGCGGCGGAGGATATGTCCCGATGAGAGGCCGCCGAAGGCCACAGCAACTCCCGACGGCGTCCCATCCACGCAGCGTTAGACCGGACTAGATTTACACCCCGGGGGGGGGGGGTTTTAACCCTTCTCCTCCCCATCTGCCGTGACAAACGTGCTGATGAGGCCTCGAGCTGGCTGTCCATCACGCCTCCCCTCAAACAGGGGGGAACTCTTGTTTTGTTTTTTCACGATCAAGGTGATGATGAAATCCTGCTTTCGTGTGCCTCTTCGTAGCGAGATAATGACCCAGTTTTTTTTTTTTTTTTTGTATTCCAGTAAGGGAAGGTGTGGTTGGTTGTTTATGTAAGAGCGTTCCTGCGCTGGCCGCCTCTCGCAGCCAGAGCTACTGACAACCGAATGACCTACAAATCATAAATCATTCGGGGGAACCAGCCTGCCGCCTGTTTGCTTAACTACCCACAATGCTTCGCCCCATAACCCGTTCCCACAATGCCGCCTGGCTCCTGTTGGGAGTCTGCTGGCCACAGATTGACGTGTCCGTGCTGCGTGCTGTCGGTCACGTTTCCTTTTCCGAAGTAAATCATCATGGATATGGATTATGGATCTAACTGTGTTGTTGTTGTTGCATAGTTGACATGAGTGTGTCACGTGTGTCGATTCTTCCTCTTGCTCCCGGCGTCTTAAACCTTCATCCAAATCAAATATCGATGGAGGTTTTCTGTTTCTTTGGCACCCCCCCACCCCCCTTTCTTTCCTTGAACCCTCACCTTTTCTGGTAAGTTCTTCTCCCTCCTTCTATCATGCACATCTCCTTCCCTCCCCGACTCGCTCTCCCAGTCTCTGTTTTATCTCGCGTGTCCCCCCCCCCCCGTCCTCCCTCGCATCTCCTCTCCTCTGGTTCCTCCTCTCTAGGGGGTCCCCGTTCTTCTCTCTATCCATCTGGAACGTTCCCTGGCCCGTGCCCAGCACCCTGCAGCTGGTCTCTATTGAGGCTCTCTGGGAGTTAACCCCCTCATCTCCTCTTCATCCCCGTCTTCCTCCTCCCTCCTCCCTCCATTAGCCCACGCTCTGAATGAAGAAAGAAAAATTAGTACGGCGAGGAACCTTCTGGGGTCCTCCACACCGCCATGACGAGATAACCCGGAAGGTTCCTGGGCGAAAGCCTCCCCCCGAGACACGTGGGGGGTTTGTTGGACAAGCCCTTCGTGGGTATTTCTGCAAACGGGTTGGCCTAAATTAATTATCGGCTGTCTTTGGTTATTAAAACCCCTTGTAAAAAAAAAAAAACTCCCTCGTCCCGGCGGAGCTGATTGGGACAGGAGAGAGAGGGGCGGATGGGATGGGGCGCGGTGGAAAGATGTTTCCGATTGAAGAGTGCAAGCAATTAACCCCCTCTTCCTCCCAAAACAAAAACACACTCCTGCAGCATGTGTTAGCGATGGGCGGGTAATTGATCTGTTAGATGCGTGTGCATTTGCAAGTGTGTGTGTGTGTGCGTGCACGTGCATGTGTGTGTGTGTGTGTGCATGCACGTGCATGTGTGTGTGTTAGCGATGAATGTGCACAAGTGACGGTGTGCAAACACATGTAGATGTAGGCCGTGTACACTACACATGTATGGGGGTGTGCTCGGATGTGAGAGCCTTTAGTATGCGTGTTTGCACAGCTCTCTGGAACATCCAAAGCTTCAGCTCAGAACACACGCACACAGACACACACACAGACACACACACACACACACACACACACATAAACACAAACAGACATTATCCCTTCTCCAAGCCTCCACACCACAACAAACTGTGACACCTCCTAATTGGGATGGATGGATCTAATTATATAACATCAAGAAGGAGAACAGAGTTGGGAGGAGGAGGAGGAGGAGGAGGAAGGGGGGGGTATACAACGTGCTAGAATAACAAACATGAAAGAGACCAGTCCACAGCTCCCTGTTCACTCCACTCGTGCACACACACACACACACACACACACACACACAGATATCATTAACCAAGGCCTGCTGTGATACCGGTTCTGCTGTGTGATGTACGGTCGCCCCAAAAGGGCCTTTGCCGACTGGTTTCTGTCACCGTTTCTGTCTGTCCGTCCGTCCGTCTCTATCTCACCACACACGTACTGTTATGGGTCCCCGGGGGCCCCAAACAGCGACTAACAGTCTGTCTTTTGAGAGCCTCGTCTCCCTCCCTCTCACCTGCACTGTTCCCCTCTCGCGGCACCTCGCTAATGCGGTTTCCCTCTTGCGCCATAGCTTGGCCGTTGACGTCCTAAGTTGAGACTGACTCAAGAGTTTCAGTGGCCCCGGCACACTGCGAAGGCCGTCGTAAAACAAACCCCCCCCCCACAAACCCCCCCCCCCCACGTCAGCGTGCCACGCCGACGTGTGGATATTCGGCCATGTTTTTAGGTGTTCACGTGTCGTTTGTTTAGACGTTTTCTGCAGCGGCACCGAGAGTGGATCGCTTCGCTGCCTTTGCCTTGTGGTACGGTCATATAAACTGGAGATATCGTCCAACCCCAGGCAGGGCGGCGAGGGGAGACGGGGGGAAAGAGTGGGACATTTTACAGTGAGCGCAGCATGAGCCACTTCGTGTTGCATTATGTGTTGACATTTGCTGTGCTTGCTGTGTGTGGCAGTATCATACAACACACCGTGGGCGTAGACTTGGGTGTGGGCCGCAGGGGTGTATCCCTACCAAGGTCAAGGGGCTACTGAATCGTTCCTACCAGTATTTGGTCAATTTACCCCCACAACCACTCCCATCCATCAGCGTTTGGTCTGCGCCGAGTCGCGCGTTTCACGGGTTATCTGTGGATTTGGCCTATTTTGAAATAGGGGCGCGGGGTGGGGGGGTGTGGGAAGATTTGGGGAGGGAGAAATGATAGTACTATATGGTAATAGTACTGTTGCTGAAAGTTAAACATTTTCCTTATCACCCTCCAAGGGGCTCCAAACCAACATATTGACGAATGAGTCCAGTCTCAGGGAAAATATTTATGCACCGTTTCATCCCCTCGGCCACCCGCCTGACCCGGCAGGTGACCGAGCTCATGTCTGGAGTGTTCGTTGTTTGAACATGATTTTAACGTCATCAACCAACGTTTTATTGTAATAGTATTACGGCAAAACGCTCAAGCGTAAGTACGAACTTGGCTAGCATGCCAAGCGCCTCCTCTGGTTGGTCGGGGCACCTGTTCGGGGAGGGGGGGGACTGGGGGGAATAGCGTGATCCTCCCACGCGCTACGTCCCCCTGGCGAAATGCCTCACTGTCAGGGGAAAAGAAGTGGCTGGCGACTCTACATGTATCGGAGGAGGTATGTGGTAGTCTGCAGCCCTCCCCGGATCGGCACAGGGGGTGGAGCAGTGAGTGGGACAGCTCAGAAGAGTGGGGTAATTGGCCGGGTCCAATTGGGGAGAACAAAAAGGGGGGGGGGGCAAAAGAATGCCTTGTAATGATTAGCTTAGCAACCAATATCATCTTTGACATCTATTACTTGTGTAATGTTATTTAAAATCAATACCGTTTAGCCGTCACAAACCCAATTAATTTGTTTGTGGATGTCCCACATCATTTTATCGGGGATGTCCTGGTGCCAGCGAGGGCAGAACAGAGAGTGGAGAGGCAGGTGGAGCCACACGATCTCAAGTGAGGTCTCATGGATAGTGAGTTGGTTGAAATATAGATAATGGTGGAAGTGTTTGAGCTGCATTTAAGATAGCCTTAAACTTTGGTCATTGCTGTGGCTTCATCAAGAATACATCATTTTATCTGTTGCAGGAAATGCCTCAATCAAGTAGGCAAAGAGAACGGATTGAATGAGAGGGAGCTAGAGCTACAGGATCTACTACTACTACTACTACTACTACTACTACTACTGTTAGGGGTCGCCACAGCGGATCATCCGTTTCCATACAGCTCCAGGATCTAAGGTGCCTTAATAGCCAACTGAACTGGAAGTACACGAGAAAGTGAAATTTCATGGGTTGGTTTAGTTTAGGGAGGCTTTCTTTGTCTCCATCTGTGCCTGTTTATCATTTTATTCCCGACAGGAATCCCCGCTATCGAGTAGATCATCAGTAGAGCAGACTGGAGGAGAGGCAGTTGGCAGCAGCTTAATGAGACGTTGTTTTTTTTTTACTCTTCTTCGAGGTACATAGACATGGTCGTACTACACATTTAGAATATCAGACAGCATAGCTTGTTGGCTAAGTTCTATGGTTCCCTGCCCTCTCATCAGATGGAGGCAGAACATCCAAGTAAAGCCCACTGAAATTCAGTTCACAAGTGCAAGTAGTGCAACCATGGAAAACTAACTGGAACTGCATTAACACTAAGTATACCTTACTTTCTTGCAGGTTGTGGGTCTGCATACAATTATTTAAAATCAGAGGCACAAAAAATCAGAATCAGAATTGTCTTTATTGGCCAAATATGTTTGCCTGTCCATGGACTTTGCTCCAGATTAGTGGCTTTCGATGTACTTACACAGAATAACACCACAGCAATCTTCAGGAATATAGACAAGGAATGACTATATACGGGTTAAACCGTTTCTGTTAAGTGTAAACAAGAAAGAGTGCAAAAAAAATGAAGAGTGCAAGGAGTGCTGAGATAGATATTAAACGATTAAAAAAAAGTTACTTTATATACATATAGTTGGTGTACAGCGGTATAAAGTTGAAAGAGTAGTGGAAGCTAGGTTATTAGCGAGCAGCAGTATGGTTTCATGCCAAGAAAGAGCACTACAGATGCAATGTTTGCTTTGAGGATGTTGCTGGAGACGTATAGAGAAGGTCAGAAGGAGTTAGATTGTGTCTTTGTGGATTTAGAGAAAGCATATGACAGGGTGCCGAGAGAGGGGGTGCGGTATTGTATGAGGAAGTCGGGAGTGGTAGAGAAGTATGGAAGAGTGGTGCAGGATACGTATGAGGGTGGTGTGACAGTGGTGAGGTGTGCGGTTGGAATGACAGATGGGTTCAAGGTGTAGGTGGGATTACTCAAGGATCGGCTCTGAGCTCTTTCTTGTTTGCAATGGTGATGGACAGGTTGGCGGACGAGATCAGACAGGAGTCTCCATGGACCGTGATGTTTGTGGCTGAAATTGTGATCTGTAGTGAGAGTAGGGTGCAGGTTGAGGAGAGCCTGGAGAGGTGGAGGTATGCACTGGAGAGAAGAGGAATGACAGTCAGTAGGAGCAAGATGGAATACCTATGTGTGAATGAGACGGAGGGCAGTGAAATGGCAAGGATGCAAGGAGTAGAGGTGACGAAGGTGGATGGGTTTAAATACTTGGGGTCAACTGTTCAAAGTAACGGGGAGTGAAGAAGAGAGTACAGACAGGGTGGAGTAGGCGGAGAAGAGTGTCAGGTGTTATTTGCGATAGAAGGGTACCAGCAAGAGTGAAAGGGAAGGTTTACAAGATGGTTGTGAGACCAGCTATGTTGCATGGTTTAGAGATGGTGGCACTGATGAAAAAACAGGAGGTGGAGCTGGAGGTGGCAGAATTGAACATGCTAAGATTTTCGTTGGGAGTGACGAAGAAGGACAGGATTAGGAACGAGTATATTAGAGGGACAGCTCAGGTTGGACGGTTCGGAGACAAAGCAAGAGAGGCGAGACTGAGATGGTTTGGACATGTGTGGAGGAGAGATGCTGGGTATATTGGGAGAAGGATGCTGAATATGGAGCTGGCAGGCAAGAGGAAAAGAGGAAAGCCAAAGAGGAGGTTTATGGATGTGGTGGCTGGCGTGACAGAGGAAGACACAGAGGACAGGAAGAGGTGAAAATGGAGGGTCCGCTGTGGCGAGCCCTAGCGGGAGCAGCCAACAGAAGTAAAAGAAGATATACATATACCTGGTGGATTTTTTTTCTTTTTTATGTACAATATACAGCCTTTTCTGATATACAGCAGTGAATGAAATATATTGCACATTTGTATTTCAGACAAAAATAAATATACTATATGATTTGTAGATACAGTGGGTATTATAGTGTTCCAGGGTTATTGGACAGCACCGCAGTGAGTTAGCTGTTCAAAAGTGTGACGGCAAGGGGGAAGAAACTGTTCCTGTGGCTGGTGGTTTTCGTGTAGTGATCTGTAGCGCCTACTAGAGGGGAGACGTTGGAACAGGTTGTGAGGGGTATGCAGTTATTTTCCCTGCCAGTTTCCTGACTCTGGAGGTGTACAGGTCCTGGATGGTGGGCAGGTCGGCACCAATAATCTTGTCTGCAGACCTGACTGTCCGTTGTAGTCTGTTCCTGTCCTGTTTGGTGGCCGATCCAAACAAGACAATGATGGATGTGCAGAGAACAGACTCGATGACTGCAGTGTAAAACTGGATCAACAGTCCTGAGGCAGGTTGTATTTCCTGAGCTGGCGCAGGAAGTACATCCTCTGCTGGGCCTTTTTGATGACTGTTTTGATGTTGAACTCCCTCTTCAGGTCCTGAGAGACTCTAGAACCCAGACACCGGAAGGAATCCACAGCTGACACAGTGCTGTTGAGTATGGTGGGGAGGGGAGCGTTGTTGGGGGGCTCCTCTTGGAAGTCCACCGTCATTACCACAGTTTTGAGCCTACTCAGCTCCAGGTTGTTGTGATCGCACCACAGGGCCAGCTGTTCGACCTACTATCTGTATGCAGACTCATCTCTGTCTGGCTGATGACTGTAGTGTCATCTGCAAATTTCAGGAGTTGAACAGACAGGTCTCCTGAGGTGCAGTTGTCGGTGTAGAGGGAAAAGAGTTGTGGGGAGCACATACATCCCTGGGGGGCCCCCAGTACTGACTCTCTGGGTGCTGGTTGTGATTTTCTCCAGCCTCACCTGCTGCTTCCTGTCTGTTGAGAAGTTTGCGATCTACTGATAGATGGAGGTGGGGACAGTGAGCAGCGTGAGTTTGGTGAGCAGGACTTCTGGGATGACGGTGTTGAACATGAGCTGAAGTCCACAAACAGGATCCTTGAGTACATTCTTGGGGAGTTGAGATGCTGCAGGATGTGGTGCTGTCTCATGTTGACTGCATCATCCACTGACCTATTTGCCCGGTAGGCAAATTGCAGGGGGTCCAGTACGGGGCCTGTGATGTCCTTCAGATGGGTCAACACCAGTCTCTGGAACGGCTTCGTGACCACAGACATGTCAGGGTGATGGGCCTTTGGTCGTTCAGTCCATTGATGGAGGATTTCTTGGGGCAGGGATAATAGTGGAGCATTTGAAGCAGGAGGGGACTTTACACAGCTCTAGTAATCTGTTGAAGAGCCGTGTGAAGATGGGGGCCAGCTGGTCTGAGCAGACTTTCAGACAGGAAGTTGACACACTGTCCGGGCCTGGTGTCTTCCTGAACTTCTGTCTCTGGAGGAGCGGACACACATCCTCTTCACAGACCATCAGTGCTGGTGGGGAGTCAGGGGGGAGAAGAGGGATGATGGCAGGGGGTACAGTTGGTTGTATAATGTCTGAGTTGAGTCACAGTGTCAGTAATTTCACCCAGGTCTGTAGATGCAGCCTCAAAAACACTCCAGTCAGTGCAGTCAAAGCAGGCCTGATGCTCCAGTTTTGACTCGTTAGTCCATCTCCTCATAGTTTTAACCACAGGCTTTGCAGATTTTAGTTTCTGCCTGTAGGTTGGGAGAAGATTAATCAGACAGTGATCACAGAGTCCCAAAGCTGGACAAGGCAACAGGCGTCCTTTAATATTGTGTAGCAATGATCCAGTGTGGTTTTGTCCCTTGTGGGACATTTAATGTGCTGTCTGTATTTTGGTATTTAGTGGCTGAGGTTTGCTCTGTTAAAATCCCCAAGGATAATGAGAGGGGAGTCTGGATGTTTGTGCTCCATGTTTATTATCTGGTCAGCCAGGTGTTGTAATGCCTCACTAACACAGGCCTGAGGTGGAATATAGACACAAGCCAGAATAAATGATGAAAACTCCTGCGGTGAATAAAATGGCTTACAGTCAGTGAAAATGGTCTCTAAGTGAGGGCTGCATGATTTCTTCAACACTGTGACATCTGTACACCAACCTTCGTTTATATAGAATCAGATTTCGCCTCCCTGTTTTTTCCCCATTAGCTCTGATTCACTGGTCCGGCGAAGCCCATACAGAGCTGCTGCTCCTCCAACTAAAAGCTTGGTAAAACTTTCCGGTTCAATGAAAAATGGCAGAAAAAGTCTGACTAGTGGATAGTTGGAGGTTTAAAAGTTCTCCCCCTGCTGAATGTGATCAGAGAGGGAGAGCTGGAAACTAAACAAGTAAGCAAAAACAGAAGAAGCACCGCAGAGCGCAGAACCGAGGTTGCCGTCTGCGGCGCCATCTTGGTGTAGTCCCATAAAAGTCCAGTTTTGGACAAATTATACAAGCAAATATACATTGAATAAAGCAAAAGTTTTACAAAATCTCTCTTTCACACACACACACACACACACACACACACACACACACACACACACACACACACACACACACACACACACACACACACACACACACACGCGCGCATTACAATTATTAGTTTCAAACAAACGTTTAAAAAATGTCACTACCAATATTGAAACCAAACCTAAGCCCTTGCAGCATACACACATGCAGAAAGACACAAATACACACACATGACTGTGCATAGACTCATAAATCCGTCCATTTATCCATACACACACAGCACATGTGAATGCACGTGCCTACATGCACGTGCACATCTGAACTTTAATGAGAGTACCATGCATCCTCATTGCACAAGTTGGACATTTATTATAATGAGTAATTCTATTCATTGTAGTTAATCCGTTCATTACATAAATCACACAGCATAATTTACACAGGGATTTGATAAATTACACAGCAGTTTATCCAGAAAACACAACCTCGGAGGGGCAATAATGACATTAAACATAATTTAGATATTGACTGTCCGCCGGCAGGAATGAGGTAATACTCTTAATGTTCAGTATGAATATGAAGCGCCAACTCAGGCTGCCTCAGTGACGCGCAATAAAAAAGGAGGAGGTGTTTGTGAGGGAAGGGCTGCGCGAAATTGCGCAGACAAGATGGCGCAGAGTGTAATAAGTGTGATAAGATGGAGGCAAAAGAGTTAGTGAGAGAAAGATCGCACGCACAACCTATATTCCAAGGTAGCAAACAGAAGGAACCAAAACGAAAGCAGCAAGCGAACATGAGGAAAGTGTAAACGACTAATAAGACACGTTAGCCCCCTAGCTAACGGGTCTGACCCTTTAGCCGAGCGGTCAGTGATGTCGCCTTGTGGTGCGGTACACCGCATATCGAATCCCGCACCGGGCAAGAAATTAACCGCTTACATTGGTGCAGATCCTCAGAAGTCTCTTCGGAGCGCGGGAATAACAAAGCGCGAGAGCGCGCTACCGGGGAGGGTGACGACTGTAAACTACTAATAAGACACGTTAGCCCCTAGCTCAGTCCGCGGACCCTCAACCGGGGGTCCGCGGACCCCTAGTGGTCCGTGGTGTAATTGCAAGGGGTCCGTGAAAATAAAATATCTTTAAAAAAAAGATCCTATGACATTTATAGAAATAGGATTATTTTACTCAAATGTGACTGAGACCTTTATCTACCTAAACTATAAAGGGTAACAGGACTTTTTTCTCTAATTACATCTGTTTCACAAGGGTAATTTATTGTATTTTAATAAGAGATCTCGCTCCCGTTTGCATTGTTAAAAGTTACTGCATAAAAATTCTGTTGTTACCTATATCTGAAAGTTACTGAATACATATTCTGTTTTGTTACATATATCTGAAAGTTACTGCATAAGAATTCTGTTTTGTTAACTATATCTAAGTTACAACTGAAAGCTCTTATTTTTGCCCCAAAGAGTGAATAAATGCTATAATGTAATTTAAAATGCAGTTTCTACTGTTTCTATCAAATTGCAACCCCCCTCCCCCAAGATCAGGTGGAGGGGTCCTCAGGGTAGATCAAAAATACGCAGGGGGTCCAGGACCCCAAAAAGGTTGAGAACCACTGGAGCCTAGCTGATGGGTCTGACCCTTTAGCCGAGCGGTTAGCGATGTCGCCTTGTGGCGCAGTACACCCGTATCGAATCCCGCACCGGGCAAGAAAACAACCGGTTACACTAGGTTATCTTCCAATAAAGCCAGGGCCGGCGGTCATCTGACGATACGTGGCCTTGGTTCTCAGGAGAGGGTAATCCCTGAGTGCGTGTAGTGTGCACGGCCCCACGCCAGAGGACGAATTTCGATGCCGCTGCCGATTTAAGGGCGAAATTGCGTTACCGGATCCGGTATTACTGTAATATTACAGGCAAGCCAGTAGGTGGCGATCGCCTGTGCGGTTGAGCAGGGGGTTATGGGTACTGTAGTCCACGGGCAGCGCCACTCCGTACACAGGTCAAACAAGGGAACTAATTTGCATGATTCGTTCAATAAGAACAGCTCTGATTATGTTTCAAAACAATACTATTTTCGGCTGCTCCCATTAGGGGTCGCCACAGCGGATCATCCGATTTGTGGTAGTGGATGGGAACGGCGTGCTTTCCGCCAATCAGCGCTCGTATCGCTACCACGCTTTCAACCGGCCAAGAATTGACCAATTGCGTCCGATTAACTCCTGGTAGTGACAAATCAGCCAATCAGCGCTCGTATTGCTACGCTGCCAAGGTTTCCCCCAGCAACCGCGCCGACAATTGCCAAGAATTGACCGGTTGGCGATAACGACAACGTACGTTTGCCTCACTTATTAACAACATTTCAAAGGTAAATCAATCCTTTATAGTTATTGTCAATACAAATATATTGGCAAATATATATATGTTTAATGAATAACCTGTTAACCTGTGGCTCAGTGATGTTAAAAACTAGTGTTAATGCTACCTGTCCCGTCACTGTATACAGCAATATTTCATTAAGCTAGCCAAGTAGACTGCCGTTAGTTAGTTGGAAATAATTAGAAAATTAGTGTTAGTTAATTAGTTTGTTAGTTAGTTAGTTAGAAAATGCGCCTGGACCCTGCTTGGCATTCTTCTCATCATATTCGTCATATAGTTTATAATTCCATCATAATTCGGTTATCCTCTTTCAATGTTGTATTATGTAAATTGTGTGTACGTTGTCCGTGTGGGGAGAGAGATTTTGTCCTCTGTTGCTCTCCCTAAGGTTTCTTCCTATTTTTTCTCCCTTTTAAAGTTTTTTTTTTTAGGGAGTTGTTTCTTATCTGTTTCGAGGGTCTAAGTACAGGATGTTGTGCTGCTGTAAAGCCCCTTGAGGCAAATTTGTAATTTGTGATATGGGGCTATACAAATGACTTGACTTGATCTGTGGCTGCTGTCACCTGATGAGCTGATTAGTTTTGGGTTTGCATTTTGGTGTTTTTTTGCAGTAGTTTGGCGTTATATTTTGAAGTAAACGTTTGGAAACGTGCATGAAGTTGCAACTGTAAATTATGCCTGTGGGAGTGGATCCTTGTTGGGACACATAAGCATATTATACTGTGGGAGTGCAGGAATGAGGAGACGGAGAGATCGAGTCGAGTCACTTCCGTTCACTCGCCACACAAAACGACACCGATACAGCACAATCTCTCCTGGCAACCAGCTAACCGCTAGGCTGCCGCCGACATGGCTCCACCCCGGAAACTCTAAGCAGTGCCTACGTCAGCACTCTGAACGTCTGCCTTAAAGGAGCAGCAGCCCCTGGTGAATCTACCCTCAATTGTGTATCGCCACAATACCATTATAATTTGTATTTACTATAAATAGTATATATGCTACAATAGTATTTGTTGTACTGTTGTATCACTCCCTTATAATGCGTTACTTCTGACTCATAGTAATTTTGGGATGTTATCCGACATTTTTAGCCTGCTGGAAAAATATACATAGACAGAGCATAATATGAAATCGACATAACAAGGTGATCATGACTGAATATAACTGATACAGTATACACAGCTGTCTTAAGTAATGTGTTACCAAATATTTTGTACAGCTCATCTTTAACATGTTTGTAAACAAAATCTGGATTATGTTGGCTGTGCTCTCATCGGATTAATAGTATTCATTGCTGTTGTCAAAAGTTCTAAAATTATCTTTTATTTTAGGATTCTGTTGGACCTGACAATATCGGGGGTTATGGAGCCATGCAGGACTTGGCAATGTTTCTGGTTTGCCTCAGAGACCACCGTCTCACCTTGACTGGAGAAGAGTGTGGCCACATCATCACCCTGTGGCAGGTGTTGGGGTAGTATGATAAGGAAGAAGACCGTTTACCCACCACGTCACCAAACCACCGTAAAACAGGGACGATTTAGGGCCACTCAGAAGATTGTGGCACCAGGTGTGGAGAGCACCAAAAGGTATGTTAAATTAAATAAACAGTGGCTTGATTATATAAAAAATGTTAAGATAATTGAAACTGGCTGAAAAATTCAGCGGTTAGCGCAGTTGCCTCACAGCCAAGAAGGTCCTGGGTCCGAGCCCCGGGGTAGTCCAACCTTTGGGGTCATCCCAGGTCGTCCTCTGTGTGGAGTTTGCATGTTCTCCCTGTGTCTGCGTGGATTTCCTTCCGGTGTTCCGGTTTCCTCCCACAGTCCAAAGACATGCAGGTCAGGCGACTCGGCCGTACTAAAATTGTCCATAGGTGTGAACGTGTGTGTGTGTGTGGGCCCTGTGATGGACTGGCGGCTTGTCCAGGATGTCTCCTCGCCTGCCGCTTAATGACTGCTGGGATAGGCTCCAGCATCCCTGCGACCCTGAGTAAGGATAAGCGGTTTGGAATGAATGAATGGGATGATAAAATACAGTATCTAAGCATCTGGACAATAAAGGTTGTGGTAGTGTGGTTCAGCGGTTAGTTTGGAGTCTATCTTGGTGTGTGAATATTGTTGAGTCATTGATATCCCCTTTCATTGATAATATTATGGACTCAGCAGAAGTATGGCCTTCAGTACCACCAACTGTTTGTACCAACCGAGTCTCGGGCCAAAAAATCAAATACATCTTATTTTCATTTCCCAGAGTACATTGGTGGCTTATATTCTGTCACATGCATAAATGTCAACCAGTCTCACAGGGCCAGATGTGACTATGCCACTTTGTGATGAGAATACACATACATTACACAGCGTGGCTCAGGAGGTAGAGCAGGTCGTCTAGTAATCGGAAGGTCGCTGGTTCGATCCCCGGCTCTTCCAGAGAGTGTGTCGAAGTGTCCTTGAGCAAGACACTGAACCCCCTAACTGCTCCTGATGAGCAGGTTGGTGCCTTGCATGGCAACCTCCACCATCAGTGTGTGAATGTGTGTGTGAACGGTTGAATGTCAGGCCTACACTGTAAAGCAGTCTGAGTGGTCGGTAGACTGGAAAAGCACCATATAAATGCAGTCCATTTACCGTTTACATACGTCTGGCGTCATGAAACTCCATATCAACTTATCGAATCACGCTCTCTCATCTGCATGCAGTGCATTTTGGCCAATCGATGAATGAGGAGGCAGTTGAGGACATCTGCTTTGATCATCAGCTTTAGCGCTATGAGATCAGAGATGGTCATGTTTAGGTATTTGGTTAGAGAGGGTTTTTAGGTCTGGGTTTGGTGTGGTTAAGGTCAGGGTGAAGATGTTGGAGGCCGGTTGTTAGGCTCTATAATCTGTGTTGAGTGTAAATTGGGGTTAAAGATGCATCTGAGTCGACCTCTGTGGTTACATCCTTCAATACGTTGGCGGTCAGCTTACTATGGGACCTGAAATTAAGTTGTGTACAGATGTGTTTCTCTGAGACTGGACTGGTGTGTAAATATATGTGGAGCCCCTCGGAGTGTTTTAAAGACTAACAAACTTTCAGCAAATTATTATTACCATAGTACTATCATTTCTCCCACCCCAGATCTTCCCTCCCCACTTCATCACCCCACTATTGCTCTCTCTCTCTCTCTCTCTCTCTCTCTCTCTCTCTCTCTCTCTCTCTCTCTCTCTCTCTCTCTCTCTCTCTCTCTCTCTCTCTCTCTCTCTCTCTCTCTCTCTCTCTCTCTCTCTCTCTCTCTCTCTCTCTCTCTCTCTCTCTCTCACTATCTCTCTCACGCACACACACACTTACATCTCTCTCTCTAATGTCTCTCTCGCTCCTCTCTCTCTCTCTCTGACACACACACACACACATATCTCTCTCTCACTCTCTCGCTCTTCTCTCTCACACACACACAGACAGACACACACATCTCTCTCTCTACCATCTCTCTCTCGCTCTTTCTGTCTCTCTATGGATTCCAGTTGAAGTGTGCGATTGGAATGTGGGTCGTTTAATAACTTGTGTGTTGCTCTCCCCTGCAGCAGCAAGCCCCTCTAGTCAGACGCCAAGTCAAACACACACATGGGGCATAGTTTAGTTGTAACTTCTGGAGCTCTGAGTAACATGTCCACTTGTGTAAGGAGTGTGTGTATGTGTGTGTGTGTGTGTGTGTGTCGGTCTTTGTGTGTGTTCCTGATGTGCGGTTTGTTTGTGCACCCTTGCATAAGCTTGTTTATGTGCTTGCGTCCTCACAAATTATAACTATTTTCACTTGGTGGAGCACAGCTTAAGTGTTTAGTACGTAGGTATATGTGCTTACGTGTGTGTGTGTGTGTGTGTGTGTGTGTGTGTGTGTGTGTGTGTGTGTGTGTGTGTGTGTGAATCCAACATTCCTTTATCCTCTCCTGCAGTTTATAGTCCTGGGCAGAATTAAATAACCAGCATTTTGCTATATTTATTTTAAATTCCTAAACCCATGCAAGATGTTCAAAACATGTGACACATTTTACCAACAGTAGTCGTCTAGAGAAGTGTTAGTGTGTGTGTGTGTGTGTGTGTGTGTGTGTGTAAGATTAGGAGCTCTTGTGTATTCAGATCTCATGCATGTACAAGAGTATGTGCAAATTTCTGTGTGTGTGTGTGTGTGTGTGTGTGTGTGTGTGTATGAGCATGCAAGTCTATGTTCAATAGATCGTGACAAAGTAGTTCTTGGTCATAAGAGCAAGATTTGGACCTCTCAAAACACCCAGACAAACACACACACACACACACACACAGGCGCACAAAGCAGGATTAAAGTTTATGGCTTAAGTGGCTAATGTAACGGAGGCGGTGGGATCCAGTCTTGGCGTGTTTCCTGCATCATAAGACTCTGGAGCGTGATAAGTCAGAGTTTGGACCACTCTGAGTGGGACGGACCTCTCCCCTTTTATCCCCAGTGCCCCGACTTCGCTTTACAGCAAGGCCCTTTTGGCTCGGAGAGCAAAGCAAGAGGCCAGCGGTGTATGAAAAGGCCTCCGCTCACCTTTATGTTTGGGCAGTAAATGTGCATGAAGACATTTTGTTTTTCTCTTCGGTCCAAAGCTGCACTATAAATGACGTCCATATTAGTAGGTCACTGTCCTCCCAGTTCCTAAAACCCATATTTACATACAACATTGGAATCATGCAGCCACAGAGCTGAAATAATTCCACTTGGCATCAACATAGTTTGACTTATTTCTGGAATTTTCCCCAAACTAGAAGCAGTCCATGAGCGATACACACATGACACTGCAAACGCCAGGTTTTACAGCGGTTTCACAAAAAGAGGTAAACATACCAACCTCTCATAATGTGTTATTTCTACCTGGATGTGGACGTCTAACTTTCATTCTCATCACGCTCCAGGAAAATAGAAATAATTCCACTTTGCACTGTTTACAAAAAACAATTTCAGGAGTTTTGTGCCTTATTAAATGTAAGGTTAAAGGGAACCACTTTTTTTTTTTACGGTGTAGGTTTATTTCTCCATAAATTTAAGCGGGGTTATTTTCAGTAAACCGAAAAGTACAACAAAAGCAGAAAAACAACCATCCCAAATTGGAAATAACTCTTAATTCATTTCTTAAAAAAAAAAAAAAAGAACAAAACCCTCCATAAAGGGAAAAGTCACCTGATTACAGCTGTGGTAAAAGAAAAAAAGAGTCCATCCCAACAGTTTATTTGGTTTAGCAATGTGCCTTTGTTCACGCCCAGTGTTGTTTGTGTGGTTTGTGCGACACCACCAGTCCAAACATTACGGCATCTGCCAAAAGCGGTTGGTGATGTATCATGCATCTGTGCTCAGTGGAGCGGCTGGTGCGCGGGAAGCAGCAGGCTTACAAGGAGGTGACTCGAGGGCTTGACGTGAACCTGTCTGTGCATAGCGTTGTGCTGGATTACCCTCGTCAACACACACACACGCACAACACACACAACACGTACATGCACACGCACAACACGTACACGCACACGCACAACACGTACACGCACACACACAACATGCACACGCATCTTGATGTATTTGTATCGACCACGGACGTGTAGGCTCGCTAGCCCGTTGGCTAATGGGTCGGACCCTTTAGTTGCCCAGTTAGCGCAGTCAACCGTGGCGCGGGCGACCCAGGTTCACTTCCTGCTTGCGGCGGCGGTTCCCCGCCTGCCCCCTGAATTTGCTACATATCCACTGTTAGTCAGGCCCATACGGATGTTTGCACACACACTTCTCTCTCTCTCTCTCTCTCTTGCTCTCTGTCTTGCTGTGTCTCTCGCTTGCTCTCTGTCTTGCTCTCTCTCTCTCTCTCTTGCTCTCTTTCTCTTGCTCTATCTCTCTCTCTCTCTCTCTCTCGCTCTCTTTCTCTTGCTCTATCTCTCTTTTGCTCTCTCTCTCTTGCTCTCTCTCTCTCTCTCTCTCTCTCTCTCTCTCTCTCTCTCTCACACACACACACACACACACATGCACATGCACATGTAGTGCATGGAATTCCCCTCTGCTAACATTACAATAATGGCTCTAGATTAGCACCTAATGGTGCCTCAGGTCAGTCTGTACTCTGTTGGTATGTGTGTGTGTGTGTGTGTGTGTGTGTGTGTGTGTGTGTGTGTGTGTGTGAAAGAGAGAGAGAGAGAGAGAGAGTGAGAGACAGTGCACTGTAAGTGAAGACAGATTAATGTTTAATGTTTCCTGGATGGCTGATTGATATACAACTTTACCCCTTCACACTTCCACTGATATGCATCTGTTCTGCATCCATCTTGGATTTCTAATGCCAATCCATGTAGACAAACATACACCTGTAATTGTGCTGAAGTAGCACCCAGGTTGTACGTCCTCCTTCCATCTGAGAATTGGCATGTTTGGTGAATCTGCATTTATTCCCATAATTCATCATTGATGTTATTTTTCCAAGCAATGAACGACAGAAACTTGGGTGATGTAAAGGAAGTTAATAAAAGGCAAGTCTGAAATATTCCCAATCCACTTCCCAATCCATTTTTTATTATTATTATTGTACATTTTCAAAAAATGTCAAATGGATTTTCAGAAAATATCTATTACTACTATTACTTTCAGTTGCTCCCGAGGGGGGTCACTGCAGCGGATCATCTGTTTCCATCTCTTCCTGTCCTCTGCATCTTCCTCTGTCACACCAGCCACCTGCATGTTCTCCCTCACCACATCTACTATAAACCTCCTCTTTGGCCTTCCTCTTTTCCTCTTCCCTGGCAGCTCCATATTCAGCATCCTTCTCCCAATAAACCCAGCATCTCTCCTCCACACATGTCCAAACCATCTCAATCTTGCCTCTTGCTTTTTCTCCAGACCGTCCAACCTGAGCTGTCCCTGTCATATACTCGTTTCTAATCTTGTCTTTCTTTATCACTTCTAATGAAAAGCTCACCATTGTCAGCTCTGCAACTTCCAGCTCCGCCTCCTGTCTTTTCATCAGTGACACTGTCTCCAAACCATATAACATAGCTGGTCTCACAACCATCTTGTAAACCTTCCCTTTAACTCTTGCTGGTACCCTTCTGTCACACATCACTCCTGACACTCTTCTCCACCCACTCTACCCTGCCTGCACTCTCTTCTTCACCTCTCTCCCGTACTTCCCCGTTACTTTGGACAGACAACCCCAATTATTTAAACTCGTACCACTTTGTCACCTCTATTCCTTGCATCCTCATCATTCCACTGTCCATTAATTTTCAGAAAATATGATACACCTTAAAAAATCATCAAACCAGTATGTTTTTATCCTTTTACCAAAATTCGTATGAACACTAGCATAAATTGACAAGTGCTGACGAGTCTGCATATAGGTGGGAGGTTGATCAGCTGGCCCTCTGGTGCAGCCATAACAACCTGGAGCTGAACACACCCAAAACAGTGGAGATGACAGTGGACTTCAGGAGGAGTCCCCCAAAACTGCCTCCTCACCATACTCAATAGCACAGTAACTACGGTGAAAACCTACAGATCCACAATCTCCCAGAACCTAAGGTGGGCATCCAACATAAACACAATCATCAAAAAGGCCCAGCAGAGGATGTACTTTTCCACCAGCTCAGGAAGTTCAACCTGCCCTCAGGAACTGTTTATTCACTTCTACACTGCAATAATCCAGTCTGTCCTCGGCACATCCATCACTGTCTGGTTTGGATCACCCACCAAACAGGACAGGGACAGACGACAACGAACAGTTAAGTCTGCAGAGTCATTGGTGCCAACCTGCCCTCCATTCAGGACTTGTACATCTCCAGACTCAGGAAATGGGCAGGCAATATCACTGCAGACCCATCACACCCTGGTCACAACCTGTTCCAACTCCTCCCCTCTGATAGGCGTTACAGAGCACTGTACCCTAAAACAACCAGATATAAAAACAGTTTCTTTCCGTGGGCTGTCATTCAAATGAAAACTTAACATTGTCAAATAAATCCCACCATTTTGTATATACTGTACTGTACATTGTATGTATACTGGTACACTCTGTCATGTCCATCTACCTCAGGCATGTATGTAAGTAACCTGCTAACATCTATTTCAGCATCTCTGATGTATTCTCTGCACCATTGCACCTTATCACCTCTTGTGTATATAGTTGAAGATTGTTGTATTGTAGTGTTGTTATTATATGTAAAGTACACTGAGGGAGCCATGAACCAGAGTCAAATTCCATGTATGTGCAAACCTACATGGCCAATAAACATGATTCTGATTCTGAGAAATTCACCGGAAAGATCTACAAAATATACAGCCTATTTCTGTACTTTTGTCATCTAAGGATATCAAATACTTAATTAGAGTCCACTCAGTAGGGTGCAGATTTTTAACTAGATTGTTTAACACAATCTTGGAAAGTGAGAGGATGCCTGAGGAGTGGAGAAGAAGCATATTGGTACCGGTTTTCAAGAATAAGGGCGATGTGCAGAGCTGTAGTAACTACAGAGGTATAAAGTTGATCAGCCACAGGATGAAGATATGGGAGAGAGTAATAGAAGCTAGGTTAAGAGGAGAGGTGATGATTAGTGAGCAGCAGTCTGGTTTCATGCCATGAAAGAGCACTACAGATGCGATGTTTGCTTTGAGAATGTTGATTGAGAAGTATACAGAAGGTCAGAAGGAGTTATATTGCGTCTTTATGGATGTAGAAAAAGCATATGAGAGGGTGCCAAGAGAGGAGGTGTGGTATTGTATGAGTGGCAGAGATGTATGTAAGAGTGGTGCAGGATATGTATGAGGGAAGTGTGACAATGGTGAGGTGTGCGGTTGGAATGACAGATGGGTTCAAGGTGGTGTGATTACATCAAGGATTGGCAGAGCCCTTTCTTGTTTGCAATGGTGATGGACAGGTTGATGGACGAGATAAGACAGGACTATGATGTTCACGGATGACAATGTGCTCTGTAGCAAGAGTAGGGTGCAGGTTGAGGAGAGCCTGGAGAGGTGGAGGTATGCACTGGAGAGAAGAGGAATGAAAGTCAGTAGGAGCAAGACAGAATATCTATGCGTGAACAAGAGGGAGGACAGTGGAATGGTGAGGATGCAAGGAGTAGAGGTGATGAAGGCATATGAGTTTAAATACTTGGGGTCAAATGTTCAAAGTAACGGGGAGTGCAGCAGGGAGGGTGGAGAAGAGTGTCAGGAGTGATTTGCGACAGAAGGGTACCAGCAAGAGTTAAAGGGAAGGTTTACAAGATGGTTGTGAGACCAGCTATGTTGTGGTGGTTTGGAGACACTGGCACTGATGAAAAGACAGGAGGCGTAGCTGGAGGTTTGAAGACAAGACAAAGAGAGGCAAGATTGAGATGGTTTGGACATGTGTGGAGGGTAGATGCTGGGTATGAAGCTGCCAGGCAAGAGGGAAAGAGGAAGGCCAAAGAGGAGATTTATGGATGTGGTGAGGGAGGACATGCAGGTGGCTGGTGTGACAGAGGAAGATGCAGAGGACAGGAAGAGATGGAAACGGATGAGCCGCTGTGGCGACCCCTCGTGGGAGCAGCTGAAAGTAGTAATAGTAGTAGTAGTAGTTGTTGTTGTGGTAGTAGTAGTAGTCGTAGTAGTCAGTAGAGTGCAGATCTGCACCAGGTTTTCATATCTCCCCATCTCCGATGCTCAGGCTTGGCAACAAATCCTTTTTCCACTTACCAGGAGAAGGGAAATACATGCACACATGCACACACAAACCAGTGTCTTTCCTGCCATTATAACACTTTTGTGGAGTGCTCAAGTCGACTGAATGGAAAATATGGGAAAAAAGTCGTTAATATGCAGTGCTCAAGTTAAACGATCTACCTGATAAAAATGTTTTGCTAGAGACGGTGAATGAAGAGAGGGAGCAGCGATAAACATTTTTTGAAGGTTTTTAATCACCGCACCCATGAGAGGTTCTTCATCATCTACTGTGCACAAAAAAATGTAGGCTGATAAATCCAGTAGTTTGTGAGATTAGACACGGACAGATACAAACACAAACATACACACACACACGCACACACGGACAAACACACGCGACCAAACACATAATATCCTCCAGGCTACCACCTGGGGGAGATAATTACTGAAAAGCATCAATTACTCACTTTTTTCAATGCTGGTATGATGTTTTTTTCTATCTGTCATCTGGAGAAGTTAGTCACGGGGTAATTTCAGATAACCTTCAAGGTTTGCAAGCATATACTTAAGATGGTTTGGATTTTTTTCTCTCTCCCCAATTGTATCCGGCCAATCACCCCACTCTTCCGAGCTGTCCTGAGCATTGCTCCACCCCCTCTGCTGATCCAGGGAGAGCTGCAGACTACCACGTCTCCTCCGATACGTGTGGAGTCGCCAGCCATTTCTTTTCACCTAACAGTGAGTAGTTTCGCCAGGTGGACGTAGCACGTGGGAGGATCATGCTATTCCCCCCATTTCCCCCTCCCCCCTCAACAGGCGCTCTGACCGGCCAAAGGAAGCGCTAGTCCAGTGACCAGGACACATACCCACATCCGGCTTTCCGCCCGCAGACACGGCCAATTGTGTCTGTATGGACGTCCGACCAAGCCGGAGGTAACACGGGGATTCGATCCGGCGATCCCCATGTTGGTAGGCAACGGAATAGACCGCCATGCTACCCGCACGCCTCCCAGTATATACTTAAGATTTAAAAATAATCCAGAAATTTTAGTTGCTCAGCAAAACCGAAAAAGTGTTAGTGTATCTCAAGTTTTATAGTCCAAACATGATGAAGGCTGACAAGATGGTTGTCCCTTGAGTCTCTCTTCAAAGAGCTTTTTCATTTCCTGTAGGCATAGCAGAGGTTATGACCATAGGAGGCATTTTAGGTGAGTGCAGAAAGGATCTCTTATCAGTCGATGACTTCCTGTGTAGGAACGAAGTCTACAAAGAAAACTTAGTTAACATCTGTTGGTGTACCAAACAGCTATGACAAATTGCTTTTATTGCCGGTGCTAATAAAGCTGCATTTACTGCGGCACACTGTTTAGTCTGTCGTTTTGTTGCCAAGGTCTAAAATATTAAGAGTAGCGATACAGTTAATTGTGTCTTAACGCATGCATCTTCTTCACAAAAAACGTCCTGATTAACGTTTGATAAAAAGACAGTTATGGAAGCAGTATCGAGAAGGACGATGCCGTTTGTGGGAGGAAACCATTGTAACTTGATCTGCATCATTTCTTTTTTCTGCTTTGAAGGAAAGCATCTGCCACGGTGGCATTTTCATTTCTCCGCCAGTGTCACTGTGGAGGAGGGTGATGAGGAGGCTCTATTCATGTCCACCATGGGAGATTCTCTCTCTCTCCTGACCAAAGAAGCATCTCCCTTCAGATCTCTGTGTGCCTTGGCTTGACTCTCAAAGCTTTCCCTGGCACATGGGGGCTGCCTCCTCTATTCCTGGGATGAAATGAGAAGCCCCTCATCCGGCGAGCATCCTGGAAAGCATCGGAAATGCTCCTCCTCACCGTTCTAGCCAGTTTCTTTTGAACGGCTCACTTCCTGTCCTCACTATACAGCGCGCTCAAAGTGTATTCAAATAGTATGATATCCAGACTTTGTAAAAACACTGTTCAACAGGCTCTTTCATTCACTGCATCCTAGCAGAATGTGTTGAAAACAACTTTGTGCCCTTTGCGGTTACAAAAACAAAGATGGTCTTGAGTTTGATCTGACCTTTGACCTTGGGGTCAGAATTTCAAAGGGAAATGCAGGTGTCCAAAGGCTTTTTGCACCCACAGAAGCCCTGATAAAAGCCATACTGCTTGTCTGTGTGTCTGAAACTAAGGAGAGCGTCTTGATTGCTGTCTCTTAGAAATTCAAAAATGGCACATGTGCATTTTATATATGATCTGGCATTGTGTTGATGCCCTAAGCATAATGTACTCTGGGTTCAACAGTAGAAAAAGCTCAGATTCTTCAAGCATCAGCGTTGCCTCAGTGTGTAATTATTAAAAAGAACAACCCAAGATTCTCAATCTTTAGTGTGAATGCGGTCCAAATATTTAAATTCATAGGAGGTCAAACCTATAAATTCAGCCTACCAATATCCCCCTGGGCACATAGGTGAGACTATGATGCTTGTGCCTACCTGAATTGGTGGCTAGTAGGGCAAATATAAAAACAAAGTACCATGTTTACTGAAAGCCTGGCAAATAATTGAGACTGGTAAAACACATCTTTGATATGACTTTGTATGGCGGAATCCAAATGGAAAAAATTGTTGTGTTGTCTTTGTATTTGTATTATCTTTGCCAACACTTGCCATTGTTTTATTATCAGCTTAAGGAATCCAACCTAACACCTGTTGCCATCACTCTGCATAAGCGGTTATCCCCGCCCTTGCTGCTATGCAGTATGCCACGGTACACTGGCAAGGAAGACCCAATGGAGCGCAACCATTAAAATGACATCAAGGAGGGATTGTTTGTTTAACAGTTTTACATAGAGAGGCGGACGTCATTAGCTGGTTGAGTGATGATGATGTGGCAGGCGGGAGGACCTAACCTTAACTCTATTTGCTGTTCAGCTTCCTCTTACTCACTCAGTTATCGGGTCCATCCGTTCTCTTTGATCTGATATCATAAAGATACTGGAAAAAATAACACAAAGAGAACTGGAAGTAGGTGTGTCAGTGCTCCAAGAGCCACTGTGGCTATCAAAAACTGATAGAATGGGGCGGCCTGCTGGCGTGATGGTCTATTCCGTTGCCTACCAACACTGGGATTGGTGGTTCGAATCCCCGTGTTAGCTCCGGCTTGGTCGGGCGTCCCTACAGACACAATTTGCCGTCTTCTGGTAGGTCGGGATGCCTGTTCTGAGGGAAGGGGGAACTGGGGGGAATAGTGTGACCTGGAGACATCTTCCGCAAGTTCCGCTGTTGAGGTCTTTGTTGGATCGCGCTTTGTCTGGAACCTCCCCCTTGACCTGTCCGCCTTGGGTGACCCTACCAGGAGCCAAGCTCTGCACAGCATAGTTCTTGGGATCATTGGTACGTGCAAGCTTCTCCACCATGGCAAGGTGGCGATCCAGGAGAAGACCTGCACTAGAGCTTCACAAGTAACTGCTAGTACAAAGTGAAGGGAAAAGATCCACCGTGACTGAAAAATGGCAGATAATGAGGTGGTGAGTCGGTTAAACAGGAGAAGACCCCCCCCCCCCGAAAATATCCTCCCCCATAGTGCTACAGTTTAAAACGATTAACTGAAATAAATTAATTGAAGTAAAACTCCTTAATGGCCCGAAACAAGAAAAGATATCATGGGTAGGTGTTATTTCTGACAGTGTGATTTTCACCTTTCCTACCTTTTGTACCCAACAAACCTACCCTAACCCCAACCCCTATACATTATGACAACAAACCTACCTTAACCCCAACCCCTATACATTATGACAATGTGAAGGCATAAATGCAGTGGTTTGGCTCTGATATTGTGGTTGTAATTTTGCTGACTTTGTTAGCATTTTCAAGACAATAGAGGCCAAGAATCTCTGCTGAAACAAAACAAAATATACAGTGTGTCATTTGGTGGATGCTCTCCAGCTCTCCAATGTGTCTTAGGATTCCTTCCATACAGATTTCATTGAAGGGGGTCTTAGTGAAGACCAGACCACTAATCCTGGCAATGGCAATGCCATGTTATACCCATTTAGCTGTGCATTACCGCGTAAGTACAAGGTCAAATTTTACTATCAGTATCCAAAGATTGCAAAATGGAAAACGCCTGGCAATAGGGCTGTCACAATTATTACATAATCGCCTGATCGCAATTATTTGAGCTGACCGCGACCATTTTGCATAATCGTTCGAATCATTTCCGTTCATTTGTATAAAAACAGCTGGATGAAACTAACAGAAATGTCATATTTCCATCACTATTTCCACGTTGTTTTCCACTGTTTGTTGTTTGACTGGCGCTCTTTTAATGACGTCATCTTGTTGCACCCCTGGCACATGAGTGGCAAATTAGTGCCAACAAACTGTTTATCTTGGGACGCTTATTCTATAATATTCGACGACTGCATTTCGACGAGCATCTGTTGACATTAACGTCATGGACATAGCTGCAAAGCCAAACACCGCAACACCGCTGTGGGCACATTTTGGTTTTAAGCCAAATGAAAAAGGAGAGTCCAATAACTTGGAGGAGGCGATTTGTCAGATTTGCAGCAAAAAGGTGGCAGTCAAAAGGGCTAATACCACAAATCTACGGATCCACTACCCCACCCAATTTGCCGAACTTGGAACGACAGCCACCGCCGCAGTTCCGTCCTGGCAACTGGCTGTTCCTGAAGCTGAAGCTGTTCCTGAAGACAGTACCAGAGGGTGCACGTTAACAGACAGTGTATCGTGGTATAGAGCCAAAGAAATGCAGCTGTTCAAGGCTACGTAACATCAGAGAGTGGACAGGCCTTGACTTTGCCAGCTTACAGAGGGCAACTGAGGACAGACAGAGATGGCGAGGACTGGTTGCAGATTCAACAGCGGTGCCCCAACGACCTCTCGAGAGGTTACGGGATAGGTGAGGTGAGGTGAGGTGCACAAGTTTGACGAGCAGTACGAATTACCAGGAAAAACATACATCTCCAAAACTACAGTCCAATCAGGTGAAAAGAAGCGGCTGACGACTCCACATGTATCGGAGGAGGCATGTGGTCGCCTGCAACCCTCTCCGGATTGGCAGAGGGGGTGGAGCGGCGACCGGGACGGTTCAGAAAATAGGGTAATTGGCCAAGTACGATTGGGGAGAAGAAAAAAAGAGGGGGGAGATGAAAAAGATCTCGATTATTGGTATGGCAATTCGTCGTCTTTTTTTCCGTGACATCCCTACCCGGCAGTAAACCTTGATGAACCCAAACAGATCCTGGCATTGGACCATTATACTAAACTATTGTGTTTTTTAGGGCCTTTGGAATTATTTTATGTTTTATCACTTGGCTTCTGTGTCTTTTTCACTGAACTGGGCTTGACTAAAATAAACAAAACCAAGCCAAAGGGTACGCCTCACCTCAGGATATGGTGTCTGTGGCTATTTATAGGAAAACCTTTAGCAAGATCATATTGCCATATTGAGGGTGGAGTCCCATTGTGTAATAGACTGACCAAAGCCAAGCCAGTGCAAAAATAGAAGCATAATATTTAACACCGGCGTTATGCAACTGGTTGTGGGAGTGTGTGTGTGTGTGTGTGTGTGTGTGTGTGTGTGTGTGTGTGTGTGTGTGTGTGTGTGAGTGATTAAGAGAGAGAGAGAGAGACGCTGACATGTGAGATTAAGTTTTGTGAGACTGCCACATCCAGGCAGGGTGTTTCGATGCTGCCGTTGACTTTGACGTCAGACAGAGGAAGAGGAGGGTGGAGGGACGGGGGTGGTGGGTTTCTGGGATTTCATCGGGGTTTGGTGGCACACCGTTCCCACCGAGAGAGCCAAGGACAGGTTGTAAAAACATCCATCTCTCTCTCTCCCTCTCTCCAACTCCCTCTCTCCCTCCCCATCTTTCTCTCCGTCTCCCCCTATTCTGTAAAGGCTTTCAAATAACTCCTTCATCCCTGTGTCATTTCAAAACCAGCACAACACATTTATCTGATGCTGTTCCAATATATGCCGTAGCAAGGCAGTCTTTTTGTGTGCACATTTTCTTGCCAGTGCTTCTTGTGCTTGCACTTCAGCCTGGTCTCAGAAAAACCTTTGCGTTTATTCTTGTGGTATGACGGCCCGTATACAGTTGTCCCTGTGCAAAGCCTGGTATCATAACACCATAATTTGAAGACCACACATCAATCTGGTTTCCTCGGCCATTTTTAGTCTCTGGCCAGGTCATTGTCCGACGCCGGTCTGGCCTGATTTTCCTGTTTGATAGAAATAAACAACTAAAACTGTACAGTAAAAGCTATTTGGAGAGAGGTGGAGCAAGATTCATCTCCTCTTTATACTGTCTGATGCGCCAGCACCCTCATCTCTGTATTATCAGAGATGAGCTTACCCTTCCTCCATGTGTGCATGTTTACAGTCACATCAAGTGATAATCCGATTACTGTCAGTACATCTGTACAAGTGAAACAAAAAGAAGTGACCGAGTGCATCACAAATCAGTATGTAACGGTCTCATAAGAGTGTAACGCATGCCTTGATTTACTGTATACTGCAGAGGCAAACACACACACACACACACACACATGGTTCAAGGTATTAGATGGCATCCCCACAGGTAGTTGCCAAGGACGGCAGCCATAGCGAGGTAGCTATTCATCCCTCGGAGTATTCCTACTTCACACAGCGTTAGCTAAGCTGCTCCCAGTAGCCTGAATTATTAGCACGCCTCTTAGAAAGTTAAGGAGGGAGAGCTGGTATTTTTGCAGGGAGAGGATAAATCTGCTGTATTTGTACACAAGCATGTGTGTATGTGTAGGAAATACAGTGAGAGAGACTTTGTGTACCTGTTCATGTGTGTGTGTGTGTGTGTGTGTGTGTATTTCTTAACCTTATCTCTGTAAATGTACATGTATCAAAGAAGATTGAATCACTTCATCTGGACACAACGTTTATTGACAGATATGTTTCATCACTCATCTAAGTGACCTCTTCAGTCTCAACTGACTGCAGGTGTCCCCACCCTTATAAACAATACAGTGACTGCAGGTATCCCCACCCTTATAAACAATACAGTGACTGCAGGTATCCCCACCCTTATGAACAATACACTGACTGCAGGTGTCCCCACCCTTATAAACAATACAGTGACTGCAGGTATCCCCACCCTTATAAACAATACAGTGACTGCAGGTGTCCCCACCCTTATAAACAATACAGTGACTGCAGGTATCCCCACCCTTTTCAACAATACAGTGACTGCAGGTATCCCCACCCTTATAAACAATACAGTGACTGCAGGTATCCCCACCCTTATAAACAATACAGTGACTGCAGGTATCCCCACCCTTTTCAACAATACAGTGACTGCAGGTATCCCCACCCTTATAAATAATACAGTGGCATAACGACCAAAACCAATGATCAGTTTCATATGCAAATTTGGATGTGACCATTAACTAGCATTACAATGGCCATGTGTCCTATTCACAGAGGATTTGGGAATAGCTGCAATCACAGCATTGTAAGATGGTGACAGATGTACCCCCCCCCCCCCCCCGTTCAGGGATGGTCGTTCCCTCTTAAAATAGATGCAAATCTTAGTACGTGTACCAAGTTGCTTTATTGCCTTGGAAAGCAGATTATGAGTCTGATACAGAAGGTTCAATGTATGTACAGTAGTTCACTCAAATGAGAGCGGTCACTGGGAAGCTGATGGGTGTGTTATGTCTTGATCCATGCTGGCTTCTCCTGGATCGCCACCTTGACGTGGTGGAGAAGCTTGCGTGTACCAATGATCCCAAGCGCTATGCCGTCCGGAGCTTGGCTCCTGGTAGGGTCACCCAAGGTGGATAGGTCAAGGGGGAAGTTCCAGATGAAGCACGATCCAGCAAAGACCTCAATGGTGGAACCGGTGGAAGATGTCTCCAGGTCACAACGGCAGTGAAGGCGGATGAAGGCTGCAACAGAGGGTGGTTCCCAATCATCTTGGTTCTCCATGCCATTGGACTCTGGCCACCCACTGCCAAGGACCGTGTGGTGGCTGCAGGCACATCAGCCACTCCACATAAAAAGCTGTCACGCACAGGCATCTTCCCATCATGCGGCTCCAGGATCGGCCTCTACACCCACCTGAGGACCCAGAGGGAGGACGGTCATACTCGACCCTGAGTGACCACCAATGATGCTCCATGCTGGGCGACCCTGTTCGAATCTGTGAAATTTAATATTGCAACAAACAATTGCGGCAATGCAACTGAATCTGAACGGTTAGCGCTGTTGCCTTACAGCAAGAGGATCCCGGGTTTTTCCTCCCACACTAATGCAGGTGTCCCCAATGACCCTGCAAAGGAGAATGCAGGTAAACAGTCAGGATAGATTAAATTTAGCAATGAGGAATTTACCAGAGGAATTTAACATGCACGGAGTGACCCCCCCCCCACACACACACACACACATACACACGCGCACACACAGTTACCCTGCTTACCCCTGCATTGTTTACATGGGCTCAGTGATACGACCTCTTCAAGCTGCATATAACCAGTGAGTTCCTCGTCTATGAAGTCATGTGGTTTTGGAGATTACAGGCCCCTGTGGGCCTGCTGCTAATATCACACACAGTTTGAGTTGACTCCATCATTCTATTCTGCTTTTGTGTGTCTGATAAAACCAAAAAGGGGGCGGTGGGGGTGGAGGTGGAAGGAAATAGAGGATAAAATGAGAGTACGGAAAAGGCAGCAGATGTGAGGGTAAAAATAGTTCTCGGTGGCTGAGCTGCAGAGCCAAAGTGTTGTCTTTGCATCTTTATCACTCCGTGCATGCTATCTTTGGTCATAGGTCAGCGAACCAAAATCAAGTTCGCTTCAGTTCAGCTCCAAACTGTTAGAGGTGGACTGACGCACGTATCGTTCACCAGTTGCTCCCTTCTTTTCGCCTCGTCTCCCCTCCTCCCCCCTCCCACACCCCCAAAAAGCCACAGTGGTCAGCCGAAAATGTGCGTATTGTTCAACCCGCCCTCCGTCAATAGCGTGGCATATTTGTCCGTTATATTTATGCCACGTTAATATCTCATCAAATGCAGCTTTCCCAATCTCGCATAGTTATCCTTGCCCCTCGCGCGCTAGCAAAATAAACACGCCGCTGTGGTTGATTGGGTGGCGCGTGAAAATGGAGAACGCGGCCTCGGGTATGTTCGATATGCTACAAGGGGTTTATTTGAGTTGTGAGTTTGGAGCGGTCAAGGGCAACAGGGTTAGTGAGCAAGCTTGGCTGGATATATTTTGACATCAATTTGTTATTTTCTCCTATTCCAGTTCCCGGTTTTTTTTTAAATTTATTCATCTATCTCCCAACATTTACTGTTATGTTTTTGTTCAACGGTTCCTCTGCTGTGAAAATACTGATGGCAGAAGGCTGATTTGTTTAAGGGTTTTGTCATGGATCTACTTCATTTGTTTTTACAGTTGTTTCTTTTTTTTTCTTTTTTTTCATCGGGAGGGGGGGTCGAAGGAGCACGTATGCTTCGGCGCCACGCTTTACAGTTACACAGTTCGACACATTCACACCTGGGAGCCGGCCAGGAGAACCAAAGTCCTCTGCAGCCGGCCAGCGAGCCGCTCCAATGGAAGAGTTGTGGAGGAGTTAGGTCCCTTTTTCCAGCCCACCTCCACAATGCATGTTAGTGGTGGTAGCATGGGCAAGGGTGGGGTGGGGTGGGGTGGGGGTTTGTCATTGACTTCTCCCGCCCAGATTGTCTCAGCTGTCTGAGATTCAAGCTGGTAACTTTCTGGTTTATAGCCCGCCGGCTATTTTCATTTCATTTTGTGGGTGATAGTCCACTAACCCTCTGGTGCAAGGCGGTTGGTCTGTGAATGTATCATTACCGGACCGTTGGGAGAGAATTCTGAAAAGATTAATGGCAGTTTTCACCAGTATAGGGAGTTTTGCCGTTGGAGTTGCCGTGGCGACAAACTGGAGTTGAGCGTGGGTGTGTAAACAGTATGGTCTTTGGATATGAGCAACTGGGATCCTATGGTGTGTGTGTGTGTGTGTGTGTGTGTGTGTGTGTGTACACTGTAAAAAAGACCAACTTACAAAGTTATTTAATGTTGTTTCAAGTCTCATAAAACTCATTTCAAGATATTGCTGGTAAAATTTTCTTACCCCACTGGAGGATATTATCGCTTGTTTCAAGGAGTATTTGATTTGCAATCATAAGACTTGTTATGGGATTTCCTTTCACTAATCAGGAGAAGAAATCTTAAAACAAGAAACTCGGTTTAAGATAATCTTTCTTCTTTAGAGGAAATGTCTCGAAACAAGTTTTACAGTCATGAAACAAGAACACTTTCTTGAACTGAGCAATATTATATGGGGGGGGGGGGATTAGCGAAATCCTGAAACAAGCATTATGAGACTTAAAAACAAGATACTTTGATCAGCTGGTCTTTTTTGCAGTGTATAAGTGTGCCCTTAGAGGAAGTGTGTATATTTCTGTGCGTGTGTGTGTGTGTGTGTGCGCACGCGTGATGTACTTTTATTAATCCCCATGGTGAAATTCATTTTTCTGCATTTAACTCATCCCAACACGCAGTGGAAACAGTGGGCAGCCGTGTAGCTAGGAGCAGTGGGCAGCCGCCGTGCAGCGCCCGGGGACCAATTCCAGCTACTCTTGCCATGCCTCGGTCAGGGGCACTGACAGGAGTATTATATCATAACACGCATGTCTTTTGATGGTGGGGGGGGAAACCGGAGCATCCAGAGGAAACCCATGCAGACATGTGGAGAACATGCAAACTCCACACAGAGGGGACTTGGGACGGCCTGGGGTTCAAACCCAGGACCTTCTTGCTGTGAGACAACAGTGCTAACCACTGGGCCACCGTGCTGCTGCCCACGTATGCATGTGTATGCCATTGGAATAAGTGTGTTTGGAGAATCTGTGTACGTGTCTGTGTATGTACTTGGAGGGAAGGAATGTGTGTCTTTATGTGTGTGGACATGGATTTGGCGTGCTTTTGTGCCTATGCAAATGTATCTTTGTGTGTGTGTGTGTGTGTGTGTGTGTGTGTGTGTATGTGCCCATTCCATATTATCCCTTCACAGGGATAACATACTTTTCCTACCACATTCCTGCATTTCCCAAGTACCATTGACGTTAACTTATCTTAAAGACACCATGGCAACAACTGACCGTCCTGCCTACAAAGATGTCCTGGTACATTTTTGCTTTATCCCTCACCACAGCGGCAAGACCTATTTAACTTTCAACAGATCCAAATTTTGGTTTCTGACAAGTGAAATAAGTAAAAATGCACAGGAACTGATTTCCGGCACGTGCGCACGTCCTGTTAACTCCTGTTTACATTTCACACAAGCCAGCCCTACAGTAGCTCTGGAAGAGCTCTGTAGCGCAATCAGTGGCTATGAGAATCAGCATCCACAGGCTATTTCCATTATTGCGGGGGACTTCAATCACTGCAGTCTCAAATCCGTGCTACCTAAATACTTCCAGCATGTCAGCTGCCCAACCAGGGTGACAAGATCTTGGATCACTGCTACTCCACTATCAAGGGTCTATTCCATGGCCTCGTTTTGGGAAATTGGACCATTCATCCATGCTCTTGCTACCTGTAAGAGCAAGAAACCCACCTTGAGGATAGTACAGTGCTGGTTGGTGGAAAATGAGCTCAAACTTAAGGGTTGTTTTGATTCAACAGACTGGTCGATTTTTAGGAATCCTCTGAACCTGAACAAATACACCGATACGATTACCGACTGTGTTAAATTCCATGTAGACACCTGTTTTCCCACTCGCACCGTCCACTCCTATCTGAATCAGAAACCTTGGATTGATAGCGACATTTGGCTGAGACTAAAAGAAAGGACTGCTGCTTTTAAAGCCGGGGATAAGGACCGCTATAAGGAAGCCAGGTATGCAGTGAGGAAAGTCATCAGGTCAGCCAAAAAAACAATACCGGGATGAATTAGAACAGCATTACAACAGCAGGGACTCCAGGCGCATGTGGCAGGGACTGCAAACGATAATGCACTGCAAACCCAAGCCAGGCGGTTTTACCAACACCACCGCTACACTCCTGGATGACCTGAACAGGTTCTATGCCCACTTTGAGAGTGACTCGGCACTACCAGACAATACGCAGAACCTTGTTGGGCACCCACTCAACGAGGTAACACATCAAGTGACAGAGGCTTTTTAAATCTGTCAAAGCATGCAACGCTGCCGGCCCGGACGATATCCCATCTTGTGTTCTTAAGACCTGCTCTAGTCAGCTATCAAATGTTTTTACAGGCATTTTTAACCTGTCATTGTCCCTATGTGTGGTTCCTACATGCTTTAAAAACCCTTATTGTCCCTACACCCAAAAAAATCACCTGTATCTTGTCTTAATGACTAAAGACCTATTGCTTTGACCTCAGTAATAATGAAATGCTTTGTAAATTTAGTTAAGACATGCATAAATCTCAACATTCCTGCCAACCTTGATCCGCTACAGTTTGCTTATTGGTCAAATAGATCTTTGGAAGATGCTGTGTCATTGGCTCTGCATACTGTGTTAAAACACATTGAAGCAAAAAATACCTATGTCAGATTGTTGTTTATTACCTATAACTCTGCATTTAATACCATTGTACCATCTAAATTGGTGTTAAAGCTTAGGGACTTTGGTCTGTGTAATTTTATCTGTACGTGGTCATATGACTTTCTGACAAGCAGACCTCAGACAGTGAGAGCAGGTACTAGCTACTCATCTACCATAGTTCTCCACACAGGAGCACCTCAGGGTTGTTGCCTTAGTCCCTTACTCTACAGTCTGTTCACACATGACTGTTCCCAAATATCATAATAGCATAGTGACATTCGCAGATGACACCACAGTAAGTGGACTGATAAATGACAACAATGAAGATGCTTATAGGAAGGAGGTGAGGGACCTATCCATATGGTGTCACAATAACAACCTCTCCCTCAATGTTGAGAAAACAAGGGGGATGATTGTTGATTTTATGAAGTCCAAAACAGTTCAGACACCAGACTACATCAACAATGTCCCCTTTGAAATTGTGAAGAACCTCAGATTTTTAGGTATTCAGATCTCAGACTCCCTCTGTTGGTCTCCAAACACCAGTTGTGTCATTAAGAAGGCATAATAGAGACTATACTTTCTGAGATGTCTTAAAAAATTCAGAATATCCACAAAAATCCTGGTCAATTTCCACCAGACTACCATAGACAACATCCTTACTGGAAGCATACTGGTGTGGTTTGGCAACCTGACTGAACAGGACCACAAACAACTGAGAAGGATAGCAAAAAAGGGCCTCAGACATCACAGCAACAGCACAGCCACAGCTTCAGGACATGTACAGCACCCGTAGCAGAAGGAAGGCCCTAAGTATGATGGAGGACACCAGCAACCCAGCACATGGACTGTTCTCCCACCTTTCCTCAGGACAACGCTTACAGAGCATCAGAGTGCCGACCAGCCGCCTCAAAGCGGTCAGAATAATGAATAGTAGGCACCTTACATAACTTCAGTGATTTATTATTTTGTGGGATTTCTGATTCCTTGTTTGTTGTTTTTGCTATTTCTTTCCTTATATATAGTTTTCGAGGGCTGAGAGAGCCAGGGCACATGCGTTTCACTGCATTTGAAGGTACATGTTACGTTTTACATGTATATGACAATAAAGTGAAACTTGAGCTTGTGCCTCAACAACGTCCATATCGGACATACAAAAACACAAAGTGGCATGCGTGATAAACGACACGCATGACTTACAACAGGGGTCAGCATCTACATGTGAAAACGACAGATTTTAACGTCACTCAAAAATGACCACAATTCTCCTTGGCCACACCGTGCAGGAGGCAGACATCACCCCTCGTAAACGGTCATGGGAGGTGTAGACTAGTAGCAGCGGCAGTTGAGTTCAGGGTTAAAGGGTTTAGAGTTAAGGTTAGGTTGTGGTTACTGAGCGTTTTCATCGTTCCGACAAGGAAGGTTTCTGAGAGATCATCTCCAGAACATTAACTGCTTCCTTCTTCGACTGCTAGGGGCGCTTGGCTGTCAGGGAAAGAAAAAAAAAACTCTCACAGGGGCGCCCGGGTAGCGTAGCGGTCTATTCCGTTGCCTACAACACGGGGATCATCGGTTCGAATCCCCGTGTTACCTCCAGCTTGGTCGGGCTTCCCTACAGACACAATTGGCCGTGTCTGCGGGTGGGAAGCCGGATGTGGGTATGTGGGGGAATAGCGTGATCCTCCCACGCACTACGTCCTCCTGGCGAAAGTCCTCACTGTCAGGTGAAAAGAAGCGGCTGGTGACTCCACATGTATTGGAGGAGGCATGTGGTAGTCTGCAGCCCTTCCCGGATCAGCAGAGGGGGCCGAGCAGCGACCGGGACGGCTCGGAAAATGTGGTAATTGGCCAAGTACAATTGGGGAGAAAAGGGGAAATTTAAAAAAAAAAAAACCTCTCACGAGCCGTTCTCAGAGGATTGAAAAATGGACTCACATGGTCGTTCACATACAGCAGGATGACCAGCCTTAAAATCAGCCTGGCACTCGGTAGCACTACTTCAGTGGTCAACAGTCTCAATGACTGTCTTTAACAAAATATGGATGTTATTCTGATTAAGACACGTGGAGTATCCCGATGTTAGCCAGCTTATTTAAAGGCTGTTTTAGACACCTAGACAAGTTAATGGCGCCATCGCACTCAGTCAAAGTTTTGCCAACAACTGACGTGACAACAGTCAGATCAATGGCACTCATCAGGTGTTGGCGGCGTTATCTTTTACAGAGGGAAATGGCTGAAGTAGAAGACGTGGATACACTGGTTACACACTTGCTGCTGTATAGACAGCGCTCTCCACTACACAGGCGAGGTACAGCCTGCACCCATCCCTCCGAAATGCTGAATATCAGAATCCAAACTCGCAAGGCCAGCGCCAGCCTCCTCTAAAACAGAGCAGCGACTCAAATGACTGGAGTCAAGCGCCGTCTGTATCACACGTCGGAAACGCCGGCTGACGCCCGTCAAGAATGAAAGACACTATATTTAACAATATTCTGCGAAACCGGCAAAAACCCCTTTTCCCACTGAAATTACGTCTGTATGAGCGTCGACGCCTGGGATCAGAACGGCGGACTGAGAATGAATCCGCAGCCCGTCTTGTAGACGCGCATCGGCTCGAGGCTCGACGCCACTGGTGTGTCGAAATGAATAGGAGTGTTGCTCTTGACTCGCGTCAGCCAGCGGTGGTTTGTGGTGGCCTCTACCAGACCGTTCCCTTGCAACCTCTGGCAGTCACAAACGAGGCAAAAGTATAATAATAGTTTGGTAAGCATGCATAAAAAGAAAAAAGTGGATTTTCTGCAACAGCGCCACATGTATTCCAGGTACACTACATAAACCGTTTGGCAGATTGATGCAGACAGAGTTGGCAGACGGTCCTCAAACCTGTGTCTAATTATTGTGATGTATTTTATATCGCCGGAGATATGGGGAACGCGTTGAGGAGTCGCAGACGTGTAATTCAATCAGCCGGGTGGGGAGATGATGCCGGTTCGACTCCCTCTCCTGCTCTTGTTAATAGCACGGTAACGCACGCCGTGGGAGTGTGACTTACAGTACAGGCAGTGTAAAGCGCCCCTCTCAGCTTGCAGAAAGGACGCGCCTTTTGGCACCATAAACGCAAGTCAAAACAAGCAGGCTCAAACTGGCATACGCTTATTCTCCTATACTCTCTCTCTTTTCTTTTTTCCTCTTTTCTTTGCATGCTCCTCTCTCTCTCTGCCGCTCTGCTCCCCCTCCCCCCTGTCAGAACTCTGAAGTGCACATCCTGACTGCTGTTGAATGATTGACAGTTGATTCCCTGGTGGTGGATCAAGGAGGAATCTTAACTCTCACAAGCGTTAGCGCACATCCACACATACAGCCACACAAACATGCATACACACATGCACAGGCATGGAGATACAGAGGCGTTTGTAAGTGTGTACACACACGCACACATGAATGTACACACAAAACCACTCACACACACAAAACACTCTCTTTCTCTTACCTCTCTCTCTCACACACACACACACACACACACACACACACACACACACCTCATAGTAGTAAGTACCTGCACATACAAAAACACACACACACACACATACACACAAACTTGCATGTATTCACTTTGTAACATACACAACAAGTTTATGTGCACACACATGCAGACCCACACACACGAGCCGGGGTGGACTCTGCGGGGCGAGTTTCGCATGCCCGTGGCCCCAGGACCTCCAAACGCAGCACAGAAACACAAACGTCCATAAAAGAAACCGAGACGCGTCTGGGAGGTCACGAAGCACAAGTGGCGTTTAGAGCCGCTGATGATAGAGGAGCGCCGCAGCAAAACCTGTCAGACGCACACTTCCTCGAACCCCCGACAGGTGATCCTCAGTACAAAAGGCCTGTCCGTCACATGTGTGTGCACGTGTGTGTGTATGATGCAAACACCTGGACGTTTAAGTCATGTTAGAAACACGTTTAAATTTCACTTGTGTTTTCTTTTCCTCGGGGGTTTAAGCCGAGGCCGTGAGCCGGGTGATATGGGCCGTGAGCCGGGCGGTATGGGCCGTGAGCCGGGCGGTATGGGCCGTGATCCGGGCGATATGGGCCGTGATCCGGGCGGTATGGACCGTGAGCCGGGCGGTATGGGCCGTGAGCCGGGCGATATGGGCCGTGATCCGGGCGATATGGACCGTGAGCCGCGCGATATGGGCCGTGAGCCGGGCGATATGGGCCGTGATCCGGGCGGTATGGGCCGTGAGCCGCGCGATATGGGCCGTGAGCCGGGCGATATGGGCCGTGCACGCCAGCTGGATGTGCACTGTAACTTGCTCAAGGACACGTGGTTGTTGATGGGAATTGGATCCGTGACCTTCGGTAGGGGGTCTTTTCCCACGTTAAACCACCCTGTGTCAACAAATCCACACACACATCACTAGGAGCACATCCAGAACCCTGTGATGAGGTGTTAGTCCAGTATCCATCACCCCGTCACTAATCTGGAGGGTTAGCGTAAGCTCGGGACGTCTAAAGTTACCCCCCTTCCTCCAACCAAGCAACACCACTACTGCACCGTCCTCACACGCGTGTGTGCGTGTGTGCGTGTGTGTGTGTGTGCTTGTAGTTTACATGCTCTCTGAAAGTGTTAAGAGCACATTGGGCAGGTCTGTCAGCATGCTCGTCATTTCTCACCTGTGTAAGATGGAGTGATAGAGCAGAGAGGTGGAAAGAGAAGTGCACAGTGTTGGGTGAATGCAGAGCGCAATACGGAAAAGAAAAAGAAAGACACATGAGGAATGCCGGCATGGAGAGGAAAAAAGGGAAGAGCGAGTAAGTGAGAAAATGGTTCAGAGAGAATCAGAGTGAGAGAAAAGGGTTGGGGGAGGAAGAGAGCTGGCAGAAAGCAGAAAATAGATTGGAGATGACTGATGAAAACCATCTCTATCTAATAAACTATTTCACTCTCCCTCCATCTGTCTCTACAACTCTCCTCCTCCTCCTCCTCTCAATCTGCATCACTCCATCTGTCTGTCTGAAACTGTCTGTTTCTTTTGTCACTCTCTCTCCCTCTCTGTCTGTCTCTGGCTTTCTCCCTCTCTCTCGCTCTGTCTCTCTGTCTCCCTCTCTCTCGCTCTGTCGCTCTGTCTCTCTCTCTCTTGCTTTCTCTCTCGCTCTGTCTCTCTCTCTCTTGCTTTCTCTCTCGCTCTGTCTGTCTCTCTGTCTCGCTGTCTCTCTTGCTGTCTCTCTCTCTCTCTGTCTCTCTCGCTCTCTCTCTCTCTGTCTCTCTCGCTCTCTCTCTAACCCTCTCTTGCTCTCTCTCTCTCACCCTCTCTCTCTCTCTCTCTCTCTCTCTCTCTCTCTCTCTCTCTCTCTCTCTCTCTCTCTCTCTCTCTCTCTCTCTCTCTCTCTCTCTCTCTCTCTCTCTCTCACCCTCTCTCTCTTTCTCCAGCCTGTGCCACCACAAACAGTTCTAATGCTGACAGAGTAGCCTTGGAACTGGTCTGCATGACTTGTAACCAAGGCAACCAGACCAACACACAACCCTGACAAAACCGCTAATATATAGCAGAGGAGTCTCTAAACTGCAGGCAACACACACACACACACACACACACACACACACACACACACACACACACTCTCCAACAACTATACACACATGCCAGCGGACCTACAAGAACGTATACACACACGGACACTTAGCGATCACAATGCACATGTTCAAATGCAGTTACTGAAATTCCCTGGTACATACACACAAATGAGGATGCAACGTACTAACCACACGCCACGTGCACACAAACACGCACACTCCACACTCACTCTGTCGAGCAAGTCTGTCATATGCCGGACAGAGCGGCTGTGTTACACCGACCCAGCTGATGCTGGAGTAGACAGACAGTAGCGAGGGAGAGGGTCAGTACAGTAGAGGTCAAATAGAGAGAACCTCTGTGTGTGTGTCTGTGTGTGTCTGTGTGTGTGTGTGTGTGTGTGGTGATTTGCCTCCACTGTGAATGCCTCTCCTGGCCTCATGATGGCTTTGTTGGTGGTATGAATGGACTCCATGTGCTGTAACCATTGCTGTGTGTGTGTGTGTGTGTGTGTGTGTGTGTGCGCGCGCACATAAAAAGTGCGCTTCACCGTGTGTAAACGAGAGCATCTGTGCATTTTCATATTTGTGTGCGTGCATGTGTGCGTCCATGTGGTTTCGTTTAACCCTTTCCTTTGAGCATGACACCGTTTATAACCCGCGGGCCGCTGGAGCGAGACTCCAATTAACACCACACTTCCTGTTCACGCAGCTGCGTCTGGGGAGATGCAAATACAAACACAACCGCTGCACGTGCACGCTGGCGTGCAGCGTATACAAACCGTACTCGTCGGTGTGTTTTGCCCTTCGCTTCGCTGCGTCTGGGGGTGCACACGCAAGCATGACCCACACATACGTGCGCGCACACACAACACTAACCCCCCCCCCCATGTGTGGATGGTTTTGCACAAGAGTTTAATATTCATTCACTTCTTTGCCCCGAATGCGGCCTGAATGTTGATAAATGTTTACTTTTATTTGTTGTCTTCCAAAAACTTCTTTCTTTCCACAGCTGGGGGGGCACTTTGTGTGCACATGTGTGTGTGTGTTTGCTTGCACGTGCGGACAGAAGTGTGCGTATTCATCCGTAATCCGCATCGCCTCTCACCCGTGAGGAGGAGGCCTCTCGTCAGACCTGTCAGCGAGAGGCGTGTCCGCCGGCGCTCGATAAACGACAACCCCATCACGCGCTCTTCGATTACTACCCTCTGACACCCCCCCCCCACCCTTTCCAGTTTAATCACACCTTTCGTTGTTTCTTGACAGATGCCGGCGGCAGGATGTTTTGTTGGGGGTGGGGGTGGGGGGGTCTGTCTGTCTGTCACCAGTCCCCGCCGTGTCCCTCCAGACCCGGGGCGGCCGTCAGCGCGAGTGAAATGGCTGTCGCTCATTAGGAGGCCGCGTTGAAGTGGTCCGTGTAAAGCGGCGGGCCCGCGGCCAAGGTCTGCGAGTGTGGTGAGTTCACGCTTCCTATTGTGTTTCCTTCTTGGCCGGTGGCAGCCAGCACGTTCTAGAGAATTCTCGCTTCTGAGTGGAATTACATTGTAAATCCCTTTCTGCCGTAGTGCCCTGGAGCAACGCACCTAAACCCCTGATTTTGCACAATGCAGCAGCCCCCAGGTGTGAACCCGCGCCGTCATGTGAGACGAGCTCGTCTCCGTCAGCTTTCCCCGCACAAGGGGGGCGGTTTGGATTCCTCTTCTCTTCGAATGCAGAGTCGTCACGAATGTTCACACAGCCCCGCGGTTCTGGTGTTTTTGGACCTGCTCTGCGGCGTCAGACTTCACAATCTGCCTCTGTCTCTCCTCGTGGAAACACATCAAAGCGGGGCCGATCTTTTTTCTCTCTCCACTTTTCTCCTCAGTTGACTCCCCGGTGGAAGTCAATTGTGCAGTCTTGACGGCCCCCGCCCCCCCCGCCTCCACCCGCCCCGACCGCCGCTCTTCGACATGAAAGTTTGTTTAGTGGGCTTTGCAGCATCACTTTCGACTGCTCACGGATCACAATCCAAGTAGGCTTGGGAGAGGGAGACGGATGGAGAGTCACAGCTCGTAAAGTTGTGTTTTTCAGTCCTTGTTGGCTGGCCTGTGTAATTACCACTGGGATGGCTGGATAGAAGACTGGGAGCACTAATTGAGAGAGAGAGAGAGACAGAGAGAGAGAGAGAGAGACAGAGACAGAGAGACTGAGGGCGACCTAGAGAGAGACAAACCAAGTGAGAGACACAATGAGAGAGTGTTTGGGAGAGATAAGGGGGGGGGGTTGAGAAAAACGGATGCCTCTTTGAATTAAGCCCTCTCTTTAGTTCTCTCTCTCTCTCTCTCTCTCTCTCTCTCTCTCTCTCTCTCTCTCTCTCTCTCTCTCTCTCTCTCTCTCTCTCTCTCTCTCTCTCTCTCTCGCTCTCTAAAATCCCTTTCTCACGTGCGTCCTAGGGCCCTGGTCACACCAGCGTTCACGACAGCGATATTTCATGGAGAAATCAATTCATTTGAATGGAATGGTCACGATCAGTGGATTTGCTGCCAGTAGTGAAGTAAAATTGTGCGATGCCTTTGTGCAGAGTTCAAAGTTTGGTGAACTTTGACATGTGAATTAGCACCATCGACCAACAGCAAAACTGCTTTGGCTGCATTGGCCTCTAATGGGGTGCGTGCATAAGAGACTAAAAAAAGTGGAAGAAGCCTTCGTTTTAGCAGTGTTACATCATCCGATTTTACACAATTGTGCTCTGCCATAATATATATTGCTACACAAAAAAAAAATATGTGGCATGGTTTGCTGTCAGTTGTGATGCAGGAATAGATGGTATACCCATGCTTTAGGCAGCACGGTGGACCAGTGGTTAGCACTGTTACCTCACAGCAAGAAGGTCCCGGGTTTGAACCCCAGGCCATGCCAGGTCCTTTATGTGTGGAGTTTGCATGTTCTCCCCGTGTCTGTGTGGGTTTCCTCCGGGGGCTGCGGTTTCCTCCCGCCATCCAAAAGACATGCATGTTAGGGTTAATGCTCCTGTCTGTGCCCCTGAGCAAGGCAATTGAAAGAAGAACTGGCGTTGGTCCCCGGGCGCTGCAGCTGCCCACTACTTCTATAAAATAGGAGCGGTTGAATGCAGAGAACACATTTCATTGTAAGAATACAGTGTCAAATAAAGCGGCTTTCATTTCATTTATTAATCTAACTGTATTTTGAGGTTTGTTTTTTTTGCCACCAAGCTTCCAGTACTACAAGGACAAGCGTTAAAATTCACCCTGTCATTTCTCCCCAATTGTAACTTGGCGAACTACCCCACTCTTCCGAGCTGTCCCAATCTCTGCTCCACCCCCACTGCCGATCTGAGGAGGGCTGCAGACTACCACATGCCTCCTCCGATACATGTAGAGTCACCAGCCGCTATGTTTCACCTGACAGTGAGGAGTTTTGCCAGTGGGACGTAGCGTGTGGTAGGATCACGCTATTCCCCCCAGTTCCCCCTCCCCACCAAACAGGCGCCCCGACTGACCAGAGGAGGTGCCTATGCAGCGACCAGGACACATACCCACATCCGGCTTCCCACCCACAGACACGGCCAATTGTGTCTGTAGGGACAACCGACCAAGCCGGAGGTGACACGGGGATTTGAACCAGCGATCTCCGTGTTGGTAGGCAACGGATTATACCGCCATGTCACCCGGACGCCGGCATGATGGAAGCTTAATCCATTTAATCCATAAATCTTCTGGCAATTTTCCATGTTGGGGTCATGCGTGAATGCAAGCGGGAGTCAATACTCCTGAAGAAATATTCTGGCTGAAGACCTAATAATATTTCTGGAAATGTTCTGGAACAATGATAGTTTGCACATACGCCATAAGATTGCTGGGTCAAGTACGCAAAGGGTTACACAGAGTCCATGATTAGACAAAAGACGCCATGAAGAAGACTGCAGCTAGAAGCTGTGTGTATGAACGGGGGAAACCACCAGAAGCCATTCTGGCATTGTTGAGAGATATATGTTTGAAAGTGGCTTCACTCTGTTTCCCAACATCCAAACTGTTATTACCGCTTTCTCCATTTCTCTGGTTCCAATTCCCTCCTTCCTCATCCTCATTTCATTATTCCTCCCTCTGCCCATCCCCCTGTTTTTTCTTGCTTTCGCCGCCCTTATCATACAAAAAAAAAAATCTGTCTTTCATGTTCTGTTTCTCTTTCCATCTTCATTCCTACTCTACTTTTTGGTAATACTCTGTCTTCTACTGATTGTTTTTCTGTCTTTTTCATGTCTTTCTTTCTGTTTGTTGTCATTCACTCTCTGCCTACATCTCTCTCTCTCTCTCTCTCTCTCTCTCTCTCTCTCTCTCTCTCTCTCTCTCTCTCTCTCTCTCTCTCTCTCTCTCTCTCTCTAGGAATAATGCACCAAACAACGGGCCAAGTCTTGTAGTAAGACGTCTTGGGGTTTTATCACTGATAGGGGGGCATTCCACGGCCGTGTTGTAATGTGTTCTGGGCTTGAACAGCGACAGGGCAGCGCCGCAGAGCAATGCAAGGCCCCTCAACACGTTATGGAATCTGCAGAGCATACAGCTACAAAATATTCTCATCACTTGAGGTGTGTTTGATTTGTCACGGAGGTTGCTTGTAGCCGAGCACCAGAATGTGAACAGGCCCTAGACGTTTTGAGAGGTGTGCGCTGGGAACAGTGTACCGTGGTTGAGAAAACACAAGTGGGAAAATTATGACACTGATATGGTCAGAAATTACAAGTTTGATTGACAGTAAGGTGTAATTTTTTAATGGTTTAGGCCAAGCTGAAGGGGACAGAGTTGAAGGTGCTAAGATTGTCATTGGGAGTGATGAAGAAAGACAGGATTTGGACTGAGTATATTAGAGGGACAGCTCAAGTTGGACGGTTTGGAGACAAAGCAAGAGAGGCAAGATTGAGATGGCTTGGACATGTGTGGAGAAGAGATGCTGGGTATATTGGGAGAAGGATGCTGAATATGGAGCTGCCAGGGAAGAGGAGAAGAAGAAGGCCAAAGAGGAGGTTTATGGATGTGGTGAGGGAGGACATACAGGTGGCTGGTGTGACAGAGGAAGATGCAGAGGACAGGAAGAGATGGAAATGGATGATTCGCTGTAGCGACCCCTAATAGGAGCAGCCAAAAGTAATAGTAGTAGTAGTAGTGACAACTTAGTACTTTATTAACGTCAACTAATTTACCTATGAGCTATAAATCAGTAGTAAGATGTTTTGATGCAATAATAAAAAGATTTCTTGGGTTGCCAGGTTGGGAAGTAGTAAAAAAGAAAAAGTATTGAGAAAGACATTCAGCCAGTCTCTTCAGCTGATAAAATGTGGGCTCCCTGCCTGGAAACCCAAAAAGTATTTCCTATCAATACATCTTAACATTATATCACTGATTTAGAACAATCTGTCATTTACCATTAATTATGTAATCAGTAACCATTAGAAACCCCTTTATAAAGTAGGCCTTAGTGTTAAGTAAATTGTAAAACTTTTTGCTCAAACCTACAAAATTAGAGACACTGCTTAAATAAGTGTAGAATCCATTAGCGATAAAACACAACTCTCTACCCATATTATTTACCATGACAACAAGGGAGGGGCCATCTTTGTTTACTGTGTATTGGAACTTCCGGTGTGACAGCCAATCCATTGATCCAGAGTAAGACCGCAACGATAATGCACATACACTTATGTCCACCGCCCTCTAAAGAAGAGGACCTGAGTGTATGGTAGAAAAGGCTAAACTTGTACAGTGTTCGTGTTCATGTTATCCACCCATTTTGGGATATTTAAAACAATACAGCCATAACAAATTATGTAAATAAACTTAACAGATGATGACTTTATCTCTATTAAGAAGCAAGGTAGACATAATATCATTAATATTTGCCATTTGCCTCTGTTAGATCACATTTATCAATAAAAGTGGTATTCGTTTTTTGTGATTAAATGTGATTTTTGAATAAAAATTAATTGTATTCAAGACGTGTAGAATATATTCTGTTTATCTTGAACAACTTTAAATGAAACAAGGTTTCATCGCTGTTGATATTTATTGAACAAATTGGAAAGACAAATTTTACATGCAGCATTTTTATTTGTGGAAATTATAAATGAGCCTCATTGAACACAAATTCATTTTGGTTTGGAGAGGGAGTTCCAGAGCGAGAAGGCAGCTATGGAGAAGGCTCTGTCACCCCAGGTCTGGTACATGGCCCTGTGTGGTGGAGACAGGAGATTGGCACGGAAGGAGTGAAGGCTGGGGGGTAGAGTATGATAGTGGAGCATGTCGGTGAGGTAGGAGGGGGCCTGGTTATTGAGGGGTTTGTGAGTGAGGAGAAGGACTTTGAATTGGAGCCGTTGTGGGACAGGGAGCCAGTAGAGGTTCTGGAGGATAGGGGTGATGTGGTGACAGGAATGGGAGTGGGTGAGCAGGCGCGAACAGCAGAATTCTGGATGTACTGTAGTTTTTTTTTAGGACTTTGGATGATGAGCCATAAAGAATGCTATTGCAGTAGTCAATTCTGGATGTGATGAAGGCACAGAATTTCACTGTGTGTCGCAAATGTATTTCTTGCACTTGATGCATGTGTAGTATGTCTTCCTGTCCTTGATTCCACATACATCGCACCACTTCTTGTTGCTACTAGCTGCAACCTAGAAATGACTTAGATCACACTTAGATCAACATGTCTGTGAATGTTCTCATTCATCCAGGTCATGGTTATCCAAAGGAGTTGAATCAAGTGCAACTGGATTTGGTATATATCCGTCTTAGATCGACAATTTTACTAACCTCTCTCTCACAAACATATGTAGTTACAGTAGGCCAAGGTAGGAGAGTCAGAAACACAAACATGCAACAGCATCACTCATATTAACTTCAGGTACTGGAGTTTGATTTGTACAAAAACCACGCATAAACAGACACTTCCATATGTTGTATAGATACATGATTTGTTAAAATGTAGACTTACCGGGACTCCATTCACTTACCTTGCTCCATTGAACAATTAAGAGATTTCACACCATAGGCTACCTACAAATGATCATCAATTCAGCAGCTGTTTATGTCTAAAAAAACATGTTAATATTCTCAGATAGACACAATGCAAACTAATTTCTCAAGACACTGATGATGGATCTTAAGTACAAGATAAAGTAAATAGGAGAAATTTTTTCAGGGCGTCTGGATAGCGTGGTGGTCTATTCCATTGCCTACCAACACTGGATCGCCGGTTCGATTCCCTGTGTTACCTCCGGCTTGGTTGGGCATCCCTACAGACACAATTGGCCGTATCTGCAGGTGGGAAGCCGGATGTGGGTATGTGTCCTGGTCGCAGCACTAGCACCTCCTCTGGTCAGTCGGGGCATCTGTTCAGGGGGGAGGGGGAACTGGGGGAGCTAACGTTATCCTCCCACACGCTACGTCCCCCTGGCGAAACTCCTCACTGTCAGGTGAAAAGAAGCAGCTGGCGAAATCCACATGTATCAGAGGAGGCATGTGATAGTCTGCAGCCCTCCCTGAATCGGCAGAGGGGTTGGAACAGCAACCGGGACGACTTGGAAGAATGGGGTAATTGGCCAAGTACAATTGGGGAGAAAAAAGGAGGGAAAATCCAAAAAAAAAAAAGTTCTAATTTCTACGTTCTGCACAGCATGTTACAGTAGAAAAGTATGAGGCAATGCTAGCTAATGTCATATGCAGTTGAGACAACAACATGCTGTCCCATTTGAGCTCCTTGTTGCTTCTTTGGTCTCTTCCCATATATCTTTGTACATTTTGCTGTTGTTAGTTTGGCTAACTAGCTAACTAGCCAAGTAGCTGACAGGAAGTTCTGGCACAAAGGGGGAAGAAACAAACTAGCGTGGCAAAATAAGATGAACAGCCTGGGGGATATTGCGTTTGGTCACATATGTGTGTATGTATGTGTGTGTGTGTGTGTGTGTGTGTGTGTGTGTGTGTGTGTGTGTGTGTGTGTGTGTGTGTGTGTGTGTGTGTTCTCCTGGATCGCCACCTTGTTGTAGTGGAGAAGCTTGTGTTTACCAATGATCCCAAGAGCTGTGCCATCCAGAGCTTGGCTCCTGGTAGGGTCACCCAAGGCTAATTGGTCAAGGGGGGGGAGGTTCCAAACAAATTGCAATCCAACAAAGACTTCAACAGTGGAACTGGTGGAAGATGTCTCCAGGTCACAACAGCAATGAAGGTGGATGAAGGCTGCAACAGAGGGTGGTCCCTAATCGTCTTGGTTCTCCATGCCATTGGACTCCTGGCACCCCCTGCCAAGGACCATGGTGGTTGTAGGCGCATCAGCCACTCTACATAAAAAGCTGTCATGTGTGGGCTTTCTCCCATAAGAATCAACCCTTGAACATCCAGGGTCAAAGCCCTGTGGCGATCAGGAAGAGGTGACGGGGGCAGGACAGTGAAGTCTGGCTGCCCCTAGCCACAACCTGGCAAACAGGCGTTGGGTGTATGATCAGTCGCTAAGCCCTGGGACTGAGGCAGAGAGGCTTCTCAGCTGCTGCACCCACGACTGAGCAGCCCTATTTAGGATCCACTCTGCTCACCCCAGTTGGGGAGGGGGCTAGAAAAGGTGCCCTAAACATAGTCTGCCTCATACCTACTGTCTGGACCACCGCATCCAGAGGAATCACCACCATGCGGTCAGAAACAGAAGCACGTATATTTTGGAGCCTGGAACATATGAACCCTCATGGACAATCAGTCCAGCAGTTGACCTGGATGGCATACTGCCATCATTGCCTGAGAGCTGAGAAGATTCCGGATTAATATTATTGCACTCTGAAACCAGATTGGCCAACCAAGGGCAGGTGAAAGAGGAGAAGGGTGGTTACACTGTCTCTTTTTTTCTGGAAAGGAAAAGCAGCTGATGAGTCAGGCATCCTCAGTGTAGGCTTTGCCATCAAAAACAACCTCATTTGCCAACTTGCTGAGCTTCTTCTGGGCATCAATGAACACCTGATGACAATACGACTGGAGCTTGCAAATAACCAAAGCATCACTGTCATCAGTGCTTATGCTCCAACACTTGACTCATAAGATGAAGTAAAGGAGACCTTCTATGCTGGCCTGGACAATTTTCTCACAAAAGTCCCCAAGGACGATAAGCTAATCCTGCTTGGAGATTTCAAGTGCCAGAGTGGGATGAAATTACAACTTGTGGAGAGGCATAATTGACAAGGAAGGAGTTGGAAACACAAACTCCAATGGCATCCTGCTTTTAACAACATGCTCAGAACACAGCCTAATCATCACCAACACACACTTCCACCAGAAGAACAAATTTAAAACAACCTGGAGGCACCCCCTTTCAAACATTTTTGGCACCTCACTGACTATATTATCATCCATCCTCTGTAAAAGAAGGGTGCAGAAAAAGCAGAGCTGCCTAAAGCTCAACCTCATAAGACTTACTGATACCTCCTCTCTTCCAACAGTTCCAGGCCATGCTCAGTACATCAATGCCCAAGCAATATCCAGATGATATTGAAAGGTCACTGGCATCTGTAAAACCACTCTTGGACATAAGATGAAGAACCACCAAGATTGATTTGATGAGAATGACCTGAAAATCCTATGGTTAATCAACATCTAGAGGCAAGTCTTTACATCTGGCAGAATGACATCAACTGCCAAAATAAATGAGCTGCCCATGCAAGAGCAAAGTCAGCCATCCAAAGCCAGGTCAGGGAATTGAAGAACCAGTGGCTGACAAAGAAGGCCCTTGAGATCCACCATCATTTAGATGCTGGGGATACCAGAGGCTTCATTGATGCTACTAAAGCAATATATGGTCCCAGCCACCATCGTCTAACCCCCCTTCACTCCAAAGATGGTTACGCACTGCTAACAGACACAGAGTCAATCAAAGACAGGTGGAAAGAGCACAGCCAGGAGTTTTTAAACCAGAACTCTAATCCTGAGATGGATGCTCTTCAACAACTTCCTCAACAACCCAAAGAGGAGGGCATGGCAGCACCACCTAGTCTAATAGAAGTTCAGGATGCCATCAGGAACATGAAAACCAACAAGCCTGCTGGTTCTGATGGAATACCGGCAGAAGTACTGAGGGCAGGTGGACCTACACTCCTCAGACATATCCATGCCCTGCTACTTAAAATATGGGAAAAAGAGGAAATCCCTGTACAACTTAGGGACACACTCATTGTCTCTATTTTTAAGAAAAAAGACAAAGCCAAATGCAGAAACTGCCATGGCATTTCCATGCTTTCCACCACAGGGAAAGCCCTGGCTAAGGTCTTGGCCACAGACTCCTTCCAATATCAGAGGAAATTCTGTCAGAATCCCAGAGTGGTTTTCGACCTAACAGAGGCACCATTGACATTATTTTTACTGCTTGCCAACCCCAGGAAAAAACCCAGGAACAGAATCAACCATTGTACATGGCTTTCATAGACTTAATCAAAGTTTTTGATTCCATAAACCGCCAGGCCCTCTGGCTAGTTCTGTCAAGAATAGGCTGCCCTGACAAATATCAGAGTATGATGACTACTATATGATATGTCAGTCAAAGTACTCAGCAGGTATGGAGACGAGACAGAGTCTTCCAAGGTGCACACAGGAGTTAAACATGGCCATGTCATTGCCCAACCCTGTTCTTTGTCTAACAGATTCAGGCTAAAGGTAAAACCACCACCACATCTATCAGCTGCAGTACGCTGATGACAACACCTTGTGTCCCTCATAGAAGAGGAACTACAGAACATACTGGATGCCCTTGCAAAGGCATACAAGCAGCTTGGCCTGGCCATTAACATAAAAAGACCCATATCCTCTACCAATCACCACCCAACAGAAATATGCCTGCTCTGCCACCATCCATCTCTGTAGACAACACCAGAATACACCAGCCTTCTCTCCTCCAAAGCCAACATTGACATTGAAATACATCATCGTCGTAGTTGTGCCAGCCAGGCCTTCTCAAGATTGAGTAAAAGGGGTTTTGAAAACGGCAACCTTCAGGCCAGAACAAAAATTCTGGTGTACAAAGCAGTAATGTTGCCCACCCTACTGTATGGGTCAGAAACCTGGACCACATATAGCAGGCACCTGAAGGCACTCGAGGCATACCAACAGCGATGCCTCAGGAAGATCCTTAAGATCAGCTGGGAGTTTAAGCACACCAACTTCAGTGTCCTTGAAGAGGCCAACATGCCTACTATAACTGCTACCATCGCACAACATCGGTTGAGATAGACTATCCATGTCCTCTGCATGTCTGACTATTGCCTACTGAAACAAGTCCTTTACACTCAGCTCGTGACAGGACGCCGTGCCCCAGGAGAACAAAAGAAGCGAATTAAAGATAAAATCAAGGCCCACATCAAAAGGTTTGGCATTGACCTTAACACCTGGGAACAAGCAGCAAAAAATAGGGAGGCCTGGAGACTGGCTGTCCATGAGGATGCTGGGTGCTACAACCATGACCTCCACTGTGCTGCTGAAAACAAGCACAGACTCAGAAAGGAACGAGTTACCAGAAAGGCCCAATCCACATCCACAACCACTTCTTCACACCCTTGCCAACATTGCCCCAAAATATGTTGCTCCAGGATCGGCCTCTACGCCCAACTGAAGACCTACAAGGACGTAGAAGGACAGTTACTATACTCGACCCCGAGTGACCGCCGATGATGATGGTGTGTATGTGTGCGTGTGTGTATGTGTGTGTGTGTGTGTATCTGTCCACTGGCTAATCTTGCAGTTTACTGGACCTATCAGCCTTAATTTTTTGTGCACAGTTATGATTGTATGATGAAGAACCTCTCGTAGTTGCAGTGATTCAAAACCTTCGAAAAACATTTGTTCTCGCTATTGCAGCGCCCTCTCTTCATTCACTCTCTAGCTCGCTCAACCAACACTGCTCTCCGTCGCTGCCTGATCACATGCGCGACTCACATCCACGGTTGACTCGGATCGGGCAGCGCCATGATCAAAAGTTATTAAAAGAATGTTGATAATCCAAAAAATGTGAAAGCTATAAAGGAAAAACTCAATCTAGGTTGCAGTGAAAAGAGGAAGGGTTGCATATTCTTACCTCTGCCTGATCTGAGTCAACTGTAGATGAGTCGTGCATGCGCGAGCATACAACTTTGTTATATTATGAAAATAAAGACAGGGTTAGTGTCAGACCAAAACAGCCACATAGCAAACCTTTTCTTATTGGAAAGTGCAAGTTCATATTAGACTTGGTCACATTTGTGTGAGGGTTCGCCTAGGAGGCTGCACATCCACAGACTGACCGGCAAAACGTTCATTAGCTAGATTTTTTTTAGCTTGAGTGTTGCGTATTAAAAACTTTAAAAAAAAATATATTTCCTGTTCAAATGACTTGGGCGCTGCACATAAGTCTTATAATGGCAGGAAAAACATTGTTTTTTCTGTCCGTGTGTGTGTGTGTGTGTGTGTGTGTGTGTGTGTGTGTGTGTGTGTGTGTGTGTGTGTGTATCTGTCCGCTGGTAATCTCACATAGTACTGGGCCTGTCTGCCCAATAATTTTTGTGCACAGTTTTGACTGTATGATCAACGACCTCTCATGGTTGCGGTGATTCAAAACCTTTGCGAAACCTGTTTTACACCGCAATTGAGTGCTAACTCCTCAGCTGGTTTGTTGCCTAAGTCTGAGCACCGGACAAGGGGAGATACGCCCGCTGAGGATCCGAGTACACTCTCAGAGTTCAACATTATCATTGCTTCTGCTGGAGGTCATCTGAAGAAAAGTGAATGCATATCCTCACACATCTCTAATCGCTGTTTTGTGACATTAAACATCAAAAGGTGTTCGGCGAAACTCCTGGGTGGCTCCTCGATGTTTATGAAGACATGGTACAGCCTATTTATACAGCTGAAAATGCTTATGTGTTTCTAAAACGCTTTTTGTTTCTGTTTTTTGCCCAATTTTCTAGATATAAATGGTCCTTTGGGATAAAAGTGACCAGGCTTGGTGATTTGTAGGGGTGTCTCAGCCCTAAAGTAGAAAGATCATTTCAACCCCCTGACTTTGAGAAAGTTAATTGGGTTGCCTGAAATTGCCTACTTTTGAATGTTCGAGTGTTTTATGGCCTTAATTAATGTCAAGCCTGGGTAAAAAATAAATAAATAAAAATTGAGACCCGTGTTTAACAACTCAAATCGTTTGACGTCCAGAATAACTCAAACCAATTATATTTCCAACGTAATTCTTGCTGACATCAGACATTAATTTTGTTATTGGTGTTATGAAATTTTTTGGCAGATCACCTCTTTAAGAAAACAGACGGGAGTGAGAGACTCTCAGAGGAAGAAAAAAATAAAAGGAGTGCTCTTCTGAAGGTCCTCCAAGAAAAGTAGTCTTTTCAATCAAAGTGCCAAATAAACGCCCCCTCTCTCACTCTGTCTCTCTCTCTCGCTCTCTCTCTGTCTGTCCGTCTGTCTGTCTCTCTCTCTCTCGTCTCCTCTCCCTCCCTCCCTCCTGTCTTCTCTACTGTCTCACTCCCTTCATCTTCACAACCCGTCTTTTCTTTCAGTCTTTCATATTTTCATACTTCCTAATTGTGTGTGTATATGTGTGTGTGTGTGTGTGTGTGTGTGTGTGTGTGTACTTGTGCGTTTATCTTTGTGAGGCCCAACTTGAGTTTTAGGCCTTCAGAGTGAGGGCATTCTGCAAAGTGAGGACATTTTGGCTGGTGCTCGCTTCTTTAAGGGTCCATTTCAGGGGTAGGACTTGGATTTAGGCTCAATGGTTAGAATTAAGCGAAGGCTAAGGTAAAGGGAATGGTTAAAGAGAAACAACAATCAGGATTTTCCACATTATATGACTATATACGTTATAGGGATAATGGAAAAGTGTCTATCCGTGAATTCGGCGTCTTTTTACGACCGTCAATGGCTTCCACTGCAACAGATGTATTTAGCGCTGTTACTCGCATTCTCATGCAATCTGGCCTGTTTCAGTGTAGCTCACCGAAGCTAGCAGCAAACCAGGGAGTAAGGGTTGTAGTTTCCACATTCACACATTGTCCGCCACGCCGGTGACGTCTCTGGTTGGGCACTTGTCTGCACAGTTTTGGCGGCGTCTCGGAGACATGCAGAAAACTGCTCAATATTATGGCTGCAACAGATAGATGATGTTGAAAATGGTGATGGCTTCCCTTTAAGGTGGTGCTGATGGTTAAGGTTAGGTTAGGGGCTGCGCATGTTGTCAGCGAGGGGTTCTCACAAACACAGACGTTGTGTGTGTTTGTGTGTGTGTGTGTGTGTGTGTGTGTGTGTGTGTGTGTGTGTATGCGCAACACTTGTTACGTGGGGGGGGAAAAAGCCTTTTAGCACCCTAGCACTTGGCGCTGGGCTGCCATGGCTGCCGGTTTGATTGTCGGCAGAGGTCAGAGTTGAAGCCAAAAAAAACTCCAACAAGGCCAGGAGGCCTCGGTTTCCTGTAAAGCCGGGAAGCAAAGGGAAGAATTAATTCCTGAAATTCCAACATAGAAATACAGGATGTTTGTTGGGTTTACATGTGCAGTGTTGAGTGATCTTGACATATGTTTCCTATAGAGAAAGAGAGAGCGAGCGAGCGAGAGAGAGAGAGAGAAAAGAAAATCAAACGCAATCTAAGCCCAAAGTCAAATAACAGACTTTGCTGTTTGTACTTGACGCCATCATAACAAAGGAGATTACAGCATGGAGAGCAGAGCGAGGGCCGAGTGGTTTGTGTAAGGGCAGACCCTTCAAACCTCCCTCTAGATTTATATTAGACACAAGGGCTAAAACTCATTGACACTGTGTGTGTGTGTGTGTGTGTGTGTGTGTGTGTGTGTGTGTGTGTGTGCGCTGCATACGCTCATGCTTTCGCAATACTTAACAGACGTAACCATTGGAAGAGATCTGCATTTTACTGCACACTCACAAAATTAGCATTGTAGTCGTTCCCAAGTGGAATGTTCTGGGAGGATTTATCTGTTTTTTATTAGTATTATTATTATTACCTACTGTAATATTTATGCCATGTGATGATCTGGCGGCCTGTCCAGGGTGTCTCCCCGCCTGCCGTCCAATGACTGCTGGGATAGGCTCCAGCATCCCCGCAACCCTGAGTAAGGATAAGCGGTTTGGATAATGGATGAATGAATGAATAATGTATTTATTTTACATTTCACTCTTTTTCACATGCCAAAAGGTGCAAGGAATGGTCTCGCAGCTATTTGATTGGAGGACACATAACTAAGTCAGTGTATATTCTACGCTACATGAAGAAGTAACTGGCTTCAACCCTAATGCAGGACACATAGCGGATAAAGGTGCAATGCGGGCATTTATAGAATGACTACCTCAGTACATGACCTTGCATTTACTTCCAGTCTGGAAGTAAATGGAAGGTCATGTTAGCCTTGTCAAGGTCATGTTAGCCTGGTCAAGGTCATGTTAGCCTGGTCAAGCTCAGGTTAGTCTTGTCAAGCTCAGGTTAGCCTGGTCAAGCTCAGGTTAGCCTGGTCAAGGTCATGTTAGCCTGGTCAAGCTCAGGTTGGCCTGGTCAAGGTCATGTTAGCCTGGTCAAGCTCAGGTTAGCCTGGTCAAGGTCATGTTAGCCTGGTCAAGCTCAGGTTAGCCTGGTCATGGTCATGTTAGCCTGGTCAAGCTCAGGTTAGCCTTGTCAAGCTCAGGTTAGCCTTGTCGGGCAGTTCATCTAGGAGAAGGACAACTCTGATTTAAAACCTCCGCTGCCTTGCGGGTATAGTCGCCTACGGGAAAGGCTTCAGGAAGAAACCCTGAGGAAAAATCTGCATCCGTCTCCATTGCCAGTCATCTCGCTTAGTCTTGCCACTGGTAGTAGGTGGTCTCGGATGAGAGAGTGGGGTTGATGATGTGCAACTCTTCCTCACATTAATCATCGCGCAAGTCATCTGTCATCCATCACAGGAAGACTGGATGGTTCTCGTCGCTGCGACGGATGAATAACTTCCAGTCCGTGAGTAGCCCCGCTACACGGCGGGCATAGAGCATATCTGGTAACTGGTTAACGCCGTGTGAATCTGGTTCTGCACTGTCATTGTCATGCATGAGCTTACAGGAAGGTTTCCGTGGCGGGACAGTGACCACAGGGGGGAAACCAGCGTGACTCATCTGTTCACCCTCACTGGAAATCTTCCTCCTCTAATACGTTAAACACACAAAAAAAACCTAATGTCTAACTTTTCCTCATGCAGTCGGATGCAGTGACAGTGACCTGCAGCCCGCTGGAGAGTTATTATGAGGCTGCCCGGGATACAAACATGAGATAAGTGTTAAATGGGAATATGATTCATACCTGTGCACATGAGGCTGCCTCACCTCCTGACTCACCCTATAGCCACCTATCTGGAAATAAACATAGCCGTCATTCACTTTTTCTCTTAAGTGTGACCTCTGTCTGCCCCACATACTTTCCTTTGACGCACAACCACCAGAACTCCTCCAAACCTGCTGCTTGTGATTCCAGCCAGATTATTTTAAACAATCTGTGTGATCTTCCTGCCACTTCTCAGTGGCCTAGTCATGACTCAAACCATTCTCTGTCTTTCTGCCTGTCTGTCTGCCTGCCTGCCTGTCCATCTATCTGTCTGTCTTTCTGCCCATCTGTCTGCCTGCCTGTTTGTCCGTCTGTGTGTGTCTGTGTGTCTGTCTGCCTGCCTGCCTGTCTGTCCATCTGTCTATCTGCCTGTCTGCCTGTATGTCTAATCAAGAATACTGCTTCTGTTTGTCTGCTTATACACACACCCAAGAGTGAACACACACACACACACACACACACACACACACACACACACACACACACACACACACACACACACACACACACACACACATTCACCCAATGAGTCTTTCCTATTCATTTATTTGTGTTTTTATCCTTCTTTCCGCCTGTTTGTGTTCTGTCTGTCTGTCTGTCTAATCATCTAGAATACTGTTTCTGTCTGCCTACTCTCTCTGTCTCTCTCTCTCTCTGTCTCTCTGTCTCTCTCTCTCTCTCTCTCTCTCTCTCTCTCTCTCTCTCACACACACACACACACACACACACACACACACACACAAACACACACACAAAGTCTACTGGTCTGTTCATCTATTCATTTATGTTTCTATCTGATTGAGTTTCTGTCCGTCTGTCTATCTGCCTGCCTGCCTGTCTGTCTGTCCATTCCGTCTGTCTGCCTGCCTGCCCTGCTTGTCTGTCTGCCTGTCCGCCTGTCTGTCCATCCGTATGTCTGTCCATCTGTCTGCCTGCCTGCCTGCCTGCCTGCCTGTCTGTCTGTCTGTCTGTCTGTCTGACTGTCTGTCTGTCAGTGTGTCTGTCTGTCTATGTCATCATCGAGAATACTTTCTGTCTATTTACTCACGCACACACACACACACACACACACACACACACACACACACACACACACACACACACACACACACACACACACACACACACATGAAGCCAGCTGGTCTGTTCATTTGTTTATCTGCGTTTCTATCTTTCTGTCTGTCTTGTGTTTCTGCTTGTGTGTGTGTGTGTGTGTTTGTGTTTGTCGGTGTGTTGTGTGTGTTTCTTTTTACTCTTGATGTTTTTATGTCTGTCTGCTCCTCCGTTTCTGTCCAGCGGTCTGTCTGTCTGCCTGCCTGTCTGCCTGCCTGCCTGGACATCTGTGTTGCTGTTTGCCTCTCTGTTCTGTCTGTCTGTCTATTATACTGTCATAAAACCTGAAGCAGTGTTCACCACTTTACACATGTGTAACATTCCCACAAGAATATATCTCTGCACCCCCCCCCCTCTCTGTCTGTCTCTGTCTCTCTCTCTGCCTCTCTGTCCGTCTCTGTCTCTCTCTGCCTCTCTGTCTCTCTCTCTGGCTCTCTCTCTGCCTCTCTGTCCGTCTCTGTCTCTCTCTGCCTCTCTGTCTCTCTCTCTGGCTCTCTCTCTGCCTCTCTGTCCGTCTCTGTCTCTCTCTGCCTCTCTGTCTCTCTCTCTCTGGCTCTCTCTCTGTCTCTCTGTCCGTCTCTGTCTCTCTGTGTGTCTCTCTCAGCCTCTCTCTCTGTCTGTCTGCCTGCTAAGCCAGTAAATCAGTGGTGTTATAGTGATGTCATGTGTTCAGTGATGGTGATGAATTAACGTTGGGTGATGTTTTCAGACCATGTTGTTTCTGCTGTTTCTATGAGTCTTTGTTTCAAAGCTGCTGTGGATTTGTGACATTGTATTAAAAAGTCTCTCTCTCTCTCTCTCCCCTTTCTCTCTCTCTCTCTCTCTCTCTCTCTGTGTCACTCTCTCTCCCCTCTCCGCTCATCTCCCCCCCTCCCCATCTCTCCCCCATCTCCCCCCTTCCCCTCTCTCCCCCTTCCCCTTCTCTCTATCCCCCCTCTCCCTGTATTGCTCACTCTCTCTGTCTGTCTGTCACTCTTTCTCTCCCCTCTCTCTCGCTCCCCTCCCCTCTCTCTCTCTCTCCCCATTCCCCTCTCTCCCCATCTTTCCTCTCTTTGTATCCCTCCTCTCTCTCCCCCCATCTCTCCCCTTCTCCCCATTTCTCTCCCCTCCCTCTCTCCCTCTCTCTCTGTCTTTCGCTCACTCTCTCGCTCTCTCTTGCTCTCTCTCTCCCTCTCTCTCTCTCTCTCTCTCTCTCTCTCTCTCTCACACACCACAGGTGTCTTCTTGCTGTCTTCCATGGCAGAGGAACACTGATGGGGAACAGTATATGACTCCATTCCTCTCTCTGTTTCCGTCTCACGTTTTTCTCTCGCTCACGCTCTCCGTCCATGATCATTTTGAATTCCATTCAATAAGCCTCTCTTCTCTCACGCAATCACTCTCTTGTTCCCTTTAAAACCCACTATCTCTGTTTTCCTCCTTCTCTGTGTTTCACCATCTCTGAACGCTCTCTCTCGCTCTCTCTCTCTCTCTCTCTCTCTCTCTCTCTCTCTCTCATCTCTCTCTCTCTCTCTCTCTCTCTCTCGCTCTCTCTCTCTCGCCCTCTGTAATATATGGAAACTGACTCAGGCGGGATTATGTGTCGTTCATGCTGAACTGGAGCTG